>NC_079555.1:8358815-8660657 GCF_015846415.1 Triplophysa dalaica
TTCACTTGACCAAGCAGTGGATACAGCCATGCTGTTGTGTACTGGAGAAATGTCTAAATTTATGTGACACAGTAAATGGCTGGAGTGTGTGTGCTGATAAAGGAGCGCAGCTGCGCCTTTCCTGACCTTTATGTCGCGTGGTGGGGTTGTCCCAAGTTCGGCTCTCGCTCTCCCATGGGAAAAAGACATCTTGCCCAAAACAGAGCTGTGGCTGACTGTCAACACAACATGCATGGCTTTCTAGATCTCTCAAGGCTAAATTCAGCACATGAGTATGGATTATCGCCCTCTAACAAAGCATCCAACATTTGGCACGAATGTTTATTCAGTCTTCTCTGTGGCACAAGAGCTAAAGTCTGAGATTCAGGTCGGTCATTTATTGATAAACCAACATATAAAAAAAGTGCAAACTCAAGAAGCCAGCAGACGAGAGGTGAATCAGCATCAACCAGAACAAAGATATATGGCACAGCTCGCTCTTGGCAAACCAAACCACCCCACATGCCAACTGGTGATTCCTACGAGAAGTTGAGCTCAGCCAAGGAAGTCCTCATCAGCCAGGGGGGAGCCAAGCCACGCACCCACTGCCACCTGTTTCCATTCAGCTGGACTCTGACAGGCTAAAGATGATATGGCAAAAAAAATAAGATGAACAGAGAGAGAGAGAGCGAGAGAGGGAGCAGGTAGCGTTGGCCGATATTCTAGATTCTCTATAGTCATACCGTTCTATTGCCAGCCTGTGGGTCGCCGCAACACGATAGTATCGAGGAGCGGGGCGATTTACGCATGTATCTATGACAAGTTGGATATGTGGACAAAAACGGAAGCTTACATTGCTAGAAAATGCTTGTGTGTGACTGCAATTAGCATTCTATCAGAGTGTAAGTTCAGTGCAGCTGGCAACATTATTACTTCCCACCGCAACCTTTTAAACAAGAGAAAGTAAACTTGTGCTTTAAGTCATATCATTAATCCAAATGCGTCATTGACGCCCGCTTTCACTGTTATTACTTGATTGTCAAACGGGAACAACTTGTGCTCTGGTTTTAAACCCTCACGCGCATTGCCATTCCTGCAAGGAAAAACCTTAGGCGCAAGCATCACAAGCTCTCTCGTGCACGGTAAACTCAAAGTCCGCACATTACAAACTCTCTCTTGTGCGAGGAAAAGCCCGAGCCACGTCCACTAAAAGCCCTCTTGCATGAAGAAATGTGCATTTGTAATATGAATTTGCAACATATTTTATATAAACTACCGTCTAAGGAATCCGCTATTGCCGATATGTCGGAGTAAACAACCCTAGGAGCAGGTATACATATTTATCTTAAAACTGCTTTTCATAAATATTTACATGATTTAAAATTATTTTATCTCAGTTAATGAGCAGAGACAACTTTAAGTTACTTGAGGTAGGTTTCTCACAGTTGCAAGCATTATCTTTTGCTATTTTTACGAGTGGCCTGACATCAACTAACCACCGAGCATCACTGCTTCTATTATTTAATCTTTGAAAGATTTTAATTCTACTAAATAAGCGCTAAATTTAAATAATAAATACAAATGTCATCGTTTCTTGTGACTAGTTGTCATGTGATATTTCTCCACAAGACATGTCATGCCCAATAAGAATAGAAGTTTTCATTGTGTAGTATAAATGGAGTCTTATGATACGCCTAAAACGAATATTATCGATTGTTTTAGATGTAATACAATGTGTATTCACGATTTAAGGTCCAATACATGCATAGGCAACTTATAACACACTAAAGACACAGAAAAACATGTGTTCGTGCCATATGACCCCTTTAACACTCTTTTTATTTCAGTTTTGTAAAATAAGTTCAGAATATTAAAGGTTTTTTGTCACAAACCTGTCGTTTCACTTCAGAACACATTTATTAACTCACTGCAGTCATTTGGATTTACGATTTATGGTGGACGGATGTGCTTTTTGGAACTTCAACATTTTGGGAGATTTATTTAAATAAATTGACGGTTATCTTTTGAAAAGCTTTGTGCTCATCTGATATGGCATTAGTGCGAGTAAATAATGAGAGAATGTTTATTTTTCTATGAATTATTTATTAAAATGAATTCATGGTGCATCATTGCCAAAACTAAGAAGACATCGGGGCTGTCGTCCAATCATCAGAGATTAAGGAGTTTCAGAGTTAAAGAGAACTACTCTTAAGAGATATTTCAACAAGCTGAGAAACGGCATAAATTTTCCTACTTAAGTTTATGGCTGGTTTTCATCGTCACATCACGTACATGCCTGTGGAGACTGAAATGTTACACATCCAGGGCTTTCTTACACAATAATGAGCTCAAAAACATTACTTATTTCCCGACTCAATTTACGATAAATCAAGCATGTGGCTTCTCTCAAGAAAAAGGGGGAAATGCACAAAAAGGGAATTGACAAACACAGATACACCCATATATGGCTTGAGTTAAGCTCTTCGTATACCATTAATAAACCCAAAGTGACTTAAAAATGTAGATATTCAGCTTTCAGAGTTGCTTTAACCAGGGAAAAAAAATTAAGCTCTTCCACACTTCAATCATAACAAGGAATGAGCGCTTGTAAAACTTTTTTTTTTTTCGGGTTTTGCTAAGAAGTCAGCGAGTGCAAAGCATGAAATATGAGCTTTTCCTCCAATGGCCTGCCGAATCGCTCAGCTTACTGTCTGTCCTCATAATGTCTCCCCACGTCCTCATAACACAACTACAAACAAAATGTTTGAAAACAGTCGCAGTATCGATCACAAAATACGTCAGCAAAAATCATGAAACACAAACAGATATACAGATTACGCAAATTAACCTAGCGACTAAACAACAGTATGAGATTTGAACGTGAAAAACAGCCCAACGAAGTCTCAAGAATACAGATGTAATACGTTCAGCTAGTCTTTGGCAAACCAAAAGTACAGAAGTCTTAATGTAACACTGGCTGAACTGGAGGCAGTTTGGTTCCACTGGAACTAATGTAAAAGACAGGTGGCACCAGACTTAAGTCATGATATGAGTTACTTCAGCCCAGCTCACGTACTTCTTCCTGTCAGCTGCTCTGCTCTCTCCATCGAGCCCTGAGCTCCACCTCCAAACCCTTCATCGGACACAAGCCCTTCATATCAGGAATCAAATCTCTATAACTCATCCTCCTGACATTAAGGGTCACACTACATCCATTAAAGGTGCCATCCATCACTGAAGCGACTGGCGGCACATTTTCTGTAAGCCATCAATTGAGTGGCCATCATCCATTCAGTTTTCAATCAATCAACTCAATACTTTGAATAATTCTAGATGGTTTATTTAAAAGACAATTGTAGATTATAATCATAAATGTGTCCTCGCTTGTTAAAACCCAGCTCAAAGTCATTTTTGTGATTTACTGTTTCCTACTTAAATAAAAGAACAAATTTAACTTTAATACTGACTTGAATTCACAGTGAAATGATGATTAAAAACGTACGTTGATACTATAAAGCGACTCATCTCTGCCGCAAACGTTGGCTCCTCTCCTCCATTCAAAGACCACAAACAGTGAGTGTTCAGACTGACAGTGTCACACTATGCCAGCTCTGCCAACTAGCAGAGGAGATGCCCGTGGTGGCGGTAGGAGAGCATTTCTTATTCCTGCAACGTAACCTGGTCTGAGAAGAATCTGACATGCCGAGGACATGCCAGCACCCTTGAGTGCTCCAACAGGAAAGCGTAGTATTCGTACAGATTTTTATGAATGAGCGGAGGATGAATCACGACTTCTGTTCAACATTAGCCAGAAGGCAGCAGCCGGATCCACAAACACGAACATTCATGCTACAGTCTCTGCCCACCTCATACAATGCCACCAGACACGGTGCACAAACACACAAAGAGACGTAGGGGTGGTGGAAGTATATGAAAAATTATTTTCAGTTTTTCTGAATTTTTTATTTATTGTGTTAAAAGTAAAATTATCGTTGTTGTTTTTATTCTTTGAACAACTGACAACAATTCCCCCTAAAATTCTGAAATATATATATTATTTTCAATTAAATGGGACAAAGTAATTATTACAATTTAAGATGCAATACCTTGAACACTGCAAAGAAAACATATGTATTTTTAAACATAACATGTTTTAACATGTATTTTAGGAACTGTAAAAAATTTGATATGATGGAATAAGACAACTGGAGACAGTGGACTGTAATGGCTGCACAACACGTAGAATTGCTAAATAATTGCAAAACTGTTTCATACTTTTTTATTTTTATTTTACTTTTCTGCATAAGAGCCAGCAACATAACAGCTATTTTTCCTACATATTTGACAATCTATGTAGATAAGTCTGTAAAGATGAGGAAACTCATGAATGTATGGAGGGTAGCTTTATTAATCTAAACCTGCCTGAAACGCATTGAAGCAAACATCTCAGTCTTTATGTCTCCCATCCACTGATAATTTCCTCCACAGTCTTGTAAAACCCAGTAAAACCAATTGAGCAGGAAAAGCACTTGCGACTGACCTGATTTGGTCATCTTCTGCTCAGATGGACTTCACAGCAACCTTTTGAAACAAGCACTGATCACATTACTGGAGGAAAAAAAGAAAAGCGAGTCTTGGGAAGAGGCCAGTACACTATTCACACTAGCAGCTAGGAATGGGTTGTAATGGTCAACTATTAGGCATTTACATCTAGTGCCTGTACTTTACATCTAGTATCAATGATGGAGAGTGGACAGGTAAAACCTGAATTAAAAATAAAATTAAGTACATCCATAATTGGATATGATACAAATTATTAAGCAAATAAGTGTGTGGAGAACTTCTGGTGATAGACCAGGAATAAGTCTTCTAAGCATTCCTGATAAAGTGCTTTAAAAAACATTACAAGTGGAAGGACTCCCACACATATCTGGGCTAAGGATTAAACACACAACCTACAGGGACAACCTACTACACTCATTCGAGAGCAAGCAATACAGAAAAACGGATCATCCGAACCCATCTTAACTAAAATAACATAAAACCAGCCTCACACATCACCCATCATTCATCTCAGGTTTGTTTTAGAAGCAGAAAGAGGGAACCAGTTTGGCAGTCTGAGAGCTTATCTGTGCTTTATATAATAAAATTACAATCTCTGTATTATGTGGCCCAGCTAAAGAATGTGAGCAATGCCAGCTATGCAAGCCATAGAGGATTAGAAAAGGTTTGATCGGAAAATCAGCTAGCCTTCGAGGCAACAACAAGAGTTTGTTTTGATGTTTGTGCTCATATAGCTTCCCGTGAGGCCTGGGGTCTAATACCCACTCCGGACCCTCTTATCTAACAATCCTCTCCCCCTCCCGTTGGGGGGCGCGTCTGTATGTGTGTTTCAGGGGGTGGGTGGACACACTTGTCTGGAACAGAGTGACCTGAGGGGCCTATTCAAACCAGGCAACGGAGTAGTGCAGTTACAAAACCCACACAACAAACGTACACACAAAAACCGTAATGTCAGCGAGGCCACAACCAAGCAAACAACTGGATGTGTCACTAGAGTAACAGGCAGGCGGTGCGGCCAGGAGTGTAAACAGGGAGGAGAGCTATCTAATAGCTAGAGTTGTTAACAGCTTGTGATAAGACACTCGGAAAAAGAGAGAGGGCAGGAAATAGTAAAACTGTTGAGAAGGGTCATAAAGAAAAAAACAACAGACAAAATAAGCAGACGGGAGGAGAGGTTTGGCGGGGAGAAGGGAGGAGATTTGGGAGGGGTGATGCTTTGCTCCCCCTCACGGAGACGGTAGTGGGAGTCTTGTTTTTTCCTAACCCACTTGACACTTGTGTGACATTTCCCTCAGCACTTCGCATCACATGGAAGATGAGTGTACGTGACATACCCCCCACCACCTACCCGCGTTCCCACCTCTAAAGACCAATGTGCCGTTGCAAAACATCTTAGGAGACAAAGAGCAGACACACTCAAACACACACACAGGCACACACACATACTAATTATACCAACAATCAACACTGGGGGCAATGTTTAATCTTCGCACCAACAAAAACCACTCTCTCAAATGACATAAACATGTAAAACTACTACATACATGCTTTAACGTACACAATGGGAAAGTTTGTTTGGAATATTTTTTGTTAAACTCTTTTTGTAAAAAAGAAGATCATTTAAAGATAGGATAGTACCATTCACTTCTATTGTGTAGACAGAAAACCAATTAAGTGAATGGGTACCGCAATGGTTTGATTACCAACTTTCTTCAAATTATCTTTTGTGTTCTAAAGATGAAAGAAAGGCTTAGATGTTTGAAATAATAAGAGAGTAAATGATGAGAGAATTTCCATTTTGGGGTGAACTAACCTTAACATAACGTATTTGTCCGATGGTGTGGAAACTAATATAATATGACCTTTTAAACAAAGATTGGGTATCATGCCATGTAATGCATTCTGACTTCTTTACACTGTTAAACGTGCTAGCTTCTCATGCTTGACATGGTCCACTTTTTAAAAAATGAGTTGGACGTATGACATAAGTATTTCCGTCCTTGATACACTCCCCTAGCACTCCAATTTTTATAATTCATGATCCCTGTGTCGTCACAGTGATCCTTTCCTTTCATTAGCCATTGATCCTATTCCTTTTATAAGCCATTCTCCAGGAAAAGCACGGCAAGGCGAAAGAAAGAGCCCGGCCATGAGCTAACCAACGAGAAAGATTTTTAAGATGGGTTGTGCTGTACTGCAGCTTGTTACTCGATTGTGAACTTTAGGTGTGTCTGTTTATTCATGGCTTTTCAGTGATGGATGTTATATAAACAGTGGATGTAACACTGGATTTGGAGATCTTTTGAAACTGATAGATCTGGCGCAGTCCCAGTGCTAAAAGATGCCGGACATGACCTCAAGTCAAACTAAGTCAAACTAAGTCATACGTTTGTGTTTTGTTGGCAATCGGCGTGTACGTGCATAATGTACAAACACGAAGGGATTAATCTGATATGTTGCTTGCTCGTGCTGTAGTTCCATTCCACTCTCCCCACTAGTCCCACCGCAGATAGTGTTCTTCCAGGAATTAATCGTTCAGCTGTATCTCTCTTTTATAAATTTAATCAAACTAAATACTCTTAGAAGATACGACATATGCAATACTTCTGTACAGGCACTCAAGATTAATATGAGATTGGCAGAAACAGCCTGTGATACGCGATCTCTGACATACAGTGTGTCACTAATTTTTCCTTCTAGTGACCTAAAAACAATGCACGATCATAAATAAGCCCATCATACATGATAGCTTTATAAATCAAGTTCCATATAATGTTTCTTTCCAGATTTAAATAAACCCCAACATTTTATGTGGTACAGTGGACTATCAGACTCCACTTTTTTTGCCAAAAATAGACTCAACAGCCAGTTGTTGATGTTTCAACAAAATCAACATCCACATCTTTATCACCAGATTTAGATTATCTGAAGCCTAAGCAGGTCGGCAAACATCCTGACAGGTCCAAGCAGCGTGTAGACAAACAACATTGCGAATGGAAATTGCATTACAAATGGAAAGTCCACACGCTCAAGACAGACACATTCACACACCGAGCTTGACGGTATCAAGAGCATGCAAGAACACGCAAGGAATGCTTTAATGGTCCTACGTTTCCGGAAAAAGGAAAACAATAACGTTGCTGTGAACCCCCACAACTCACAACAAATACACAGACGCGGTCTCGCTCGGAGACGCACACACGCAGAAGCTGATCGCAGATTGGACGCTGACGGCAACTCTTGGTGCAGTAATTAGAGAGAGAGGACTGATCCAAATTGACTACAAAACCACTGTGTGCCCTTGAAGGAACATCTGTGTGGAAGAAAAACAAGGCAATTATTCTAAGGAGGGTGGAGAAGACTGTCCTAAACATGAAGTCCGACAGGCCACAATGAGTCCAGCCGACATCAAACCGACAATAAGTCCAGTTCATTGCATTTTAGTTTGTTCAGACACTTCGGGCGAACCAGTTACTCATAAGTTCTCCCAGCACATAAAACAATCCAAGTTTTCTTTTCTGAGCGCAAGTAAATGTTTAGTTAAATATAGTTAGTTAAATTTAGTTAGAGATAGTTCACACAAACATAAAATCTTTAATCATTTATTCGCCCTCATGTCATTCCAAACTTCTTTCTTCTGTAGAACACAAAAGCAGATATTTTGAGAAAATTGTCCCTCATAGACTTTCACATCATGGACAAAAAAACCACAGAGACATTTCTCAAAATATCTTCTTTACTGTTTCACAGAAAAAAAACAGTTATTCAGGTTGTGAAGACATTAGGTTGAATTTTGAATAAATGCCAGAATTTTAATTTTAACTATTCCTATAGATACTGCTTTTCAACATTATGTTTTAATAAAGTTATACAAAGTGTCAAAAACTGCATTGTTGTTTGTTGTAATAAAACACATAGATATTTACAAATTCATTTCAAATTGGTTCGATATTTTGCTCACAAATCAATCCTTATTCAGCTTTGATCGACAAGCAAGCCATTTGATTTCTGTAATGAAACAGAAATCTTTTTGGGGATGAATATAAAGGATGTTTCAGAAGCAGCAAAACAACTAAATCCATTTCGACGAAAGATCACAAAGACAAACCTTTTTTGACTAAGGTGTACCGATTGTACACCACAAAAACAGGAAAGTGAAACAGGGTCAATTTTTCCTTTCATGTCTACTGTAAGTGCATTTCAAATGACCTTGACTGAGCATCAGACTCAACATGAGAAAACAAGTCTCCGGCTGTCTATCCTCACCAATACCTCTCATCAGGTGCCATCTTTCTCACCCACGTTCGTGAGTCACAAACACGGCGGGCTGTCGACAGGCTCGTAAAGCGTAGGGAAATGCCCGGGTGTGATATTCATAGACAAATAACACATTCTTTTTGAAGATGCGTGTGGTAAGCGCACACAATTGGACAGGTGGCAGTTCACTGTTCATTCCAGTAAGTTCTGAGGGGAAAACACAGATCAATCAGCTGGACCATTAGTTTAGTCCTTTCTGCTCCGACTACCAGCCGTCATCTTTGTTCAGGTGTCTGAGCCTTGGATACAGGTGACTCACACCTTCCCCACCTCTGCAAAGGCAAAAACAGCATTCAGACACTACATTACCATACTGAACAGGTGTGCAGGGGAGCAAGTGCTGACACGAAGTGGGCGGCACTGCCGGGAAGAGACTGTATCAGCAACACAGAGGGGAGTCACTGGAAGAAAGGACACTCGCTTGGAAAGTTACTCGCTGCCACGGATCAAATCTCCCGGCAGGATACTCGGCGGCAGACACAGCGAGTCACCTCTATACCGTTCCAAACATGTCCTCTACATTATTGTTAGATTCAGAGAACTATAACAGCAACAATAAACAATCCAGCCGGAACGGAACGCGTTTCTAAGGAGGGTTGATTTCCTTTGTTTGTTTTCAGGCGGTTCTGTGACTGTCTCTCCGGGCCTGGGACATGCACGTACCGCTTGTCTCCTGAAGGCCAGGGGTGGGAGAGTGCTGCTTCATTTTGCTTTCCCACCATTCTTGTGTGCTTGGGAGAGGAAGAGCCTTGGAGCAAACATTCATAAGCCACCGTCCACTTTCCCAGGCATTCCCAGTCACATGTAAGGGATACAAAATCCATCTAAAACAGCGGGCTTTGCCCTTCTAAGTAGCACAGAGAAACCTGACCACATCAGAACACTTTGAGGCCGAAGGGGGTAACCACACCCAACATTCCCAACAATAAATACATCAATACATTACAATGAAGTGCTCTGAACCGACCACACAAGAGAAGCCATTTGAAACTAACGGTCGACTTTGTCTGGGTTTTTTGAAGGCTCATAATGAAAGCATATATGGTGTTTACTAGGGTGTGCAGTTTTGAAGAACAACTTGCTAGCCAATGCAAAATACAATGTGCAACGTGAACATGCTTGTAAGATGTATTAAAATGTGTTCATAAACTTTAATTAAAAATTAATATTCATTAAATAAAATGCACATCGAGTTGTGCCGGTATTCAGAATTACTGTCTACTGTATTAATTGATTTGCACAATATTGTTTCCATTGTTAAAATACTCTAACAAATTCTAGAAACATATTAGCAGAATTGCTGACATTTCTTGAAATCACAGTGTCTTACACAGTAGCTTTTAGTAGACTATAAATTATTATTTAATTACATTATAAACATATTCTATTTGTTAAATAATTTAAACGTCGTTTTCAATACATTTCTTTTTTGTTTAATTTTTCATTATTTTTTAAAATCCATTTAAACCTTAAACATTATTAAGTACAACAATAAAGATTTTTCATTTTTTGAAAGAAATACAATTTTCAAGATAATGAAGTCATATATTTTAATACCGCAAGAGTATTTGATAAATATATTTGATACACGCACATTTGATAAAATTTGGTCATTTCAACATACCTTCCAGCCCTCCGGTTCACATTTTTAAAATTTGCCATTAACGGGCAAATTTCCGTCTAGTAAAAAAATCCAAACCATTCCAAAAATCTGTCTATCAGTTAAATGAATACAAATTCATAACAATCAGGCTCAGACAGCTGACAGTTGAAAAGCCAGTTTAGCAGTGCAATACAGACAACTTTGCTCAAACATTCTCAAGATCACCCATTGAATAATGATCAGTACTTTTCTTCACTGTTTTCTTTGTGCGGCTCCTAAAAGAACATCACCTCAGGTCACAGAACGGCTTGTTTTCTTTTCAATGAAGGGAGTCCGAATAAAGGACCTTCCATCCTCAGCTAATGTCAAAGCTTTGAATTAATTGGTAGACGGTCTAGTCATAACTCTCCCAACAAAACATAGATTACACTTAACAAATATTTACCTGACAAGGCCCTGCCAGAGCGACATTCCTCCAGTTCCCAACTAACGCAAACATCTAGACGCTGCAATTTCATCCTTGTTCAATTTCCCAATTTATTTCCCAATTCATTCAAATTCCATGTAATTTATAGACGTTAATTCTAACTGGAGTAAACGCGTCAACAATAAAAACTGACTTAGCTGAAAAATTTGACTGTTTAAATATTGACCGTTTAGTCAGTTCTTACCATTCTGGCAGTGATTCGAGGTCCAGCAGCGGTAGCTGTAGTTGTCATTGAAGCTGGTCCTGATGCATTGCGGCCGATCTTCCATTATACCTGGACAAACATCACCGCACTCCTTGGATTGCTTGTTCCCAGCAATGTAGTTGTTAAACTCTGCATCCATAATGAGCGACCAGTCCACCGAATCCAAGTAGCAAAGCTCCGGGTTCTTTTCGATCCGGATGGCCCCTCTGGTGATGTTCCTCAGGTTGTGAAGGCCGATATCTTTCAGGCCTGTCATTTCGAAGATGACCAGGGCGTAGTTGTAAAATAAGTTGCGTCCTCGGATGACGGTGAGGTTGGGGAAGAGCATGCTGATGCTGTCCAAGCCGGAGACACGGAACAGTAGAAGGTAGTCTGTCACCATGGTCAGCTTGGGAAAGGACAGGGTGCGAAAGTGCTCCTGGTTGAGGTTGTTGTTTTTGTCTCCGATGAGAAGGATCTGCAGGTAGCCCTCCACCACGGTGCAGTTCTCCAGCTTCTTAAACTCACTGATGTCATTGCGAATATCAATGTGAGGACCACAGACTGTGAAAGAAAAGAGAGAATAGTCAAGTTAGTTTTATAAAGGTTATACCTATAACATTAAATAATACATTTCAATTGAACAATTCAGTCCAAAGTTTCTAACAATCTAAGATATTGTTTTTATTTCAGTTAAGTTTTATCCATGTTCATTGCATTGGGAAAACCTTGCAATAATACCATATATTTGAATACCATATAGTGTCTTTATTTAATTTATCTATTACTATTATTTTTTGGTAACACTTTAGTATAGGGACCAATTCTCACTATTAACTAGATGCCTATTTTTAGCATAAAGTACATTTTCAACATGACCATATTCTACTTCCCTAATCCTACCATATACCTAAACCTAACAACTACCTTACTAACTATTAATAAGCAACAAATTAGTAGTTAACTGAGGCAAAAGTTATAGTTAATGGTTTATTAATGCCAAGAATTGGACCTTAAAATAAAGTGTGACCTATTTGTAACAGATATATTGGACCTGACTGATATGATCCACACATGCATGATGGCACAGAGCTATAAAAACTATATTAACCAAATTGCAAAGGTCTTATAAGATAACGTAGTTAAACAGAAGCATGAACTTAACAAAAGGGACTCTGATAAAAACATAATAAAGGATCAGGGAGATTTACATATAACAGCCAGTCTACAGGTGTTATTCACACCATGATATCAACACAAATGTTGGATGGTGACCTCCCTCGGTAAACGTCTAAATGTCTTGACAATGTCTTGCCTGTTATGACAGACCTATAGGTCAGTTAGTCACAAACTAAGGCTTCACCAATGTTTTCAAGCATGGCTGCCAAAACAAAATTATCAGTTTTCACAACTGGGTTAAAAACAGCCCACACAGTGTCACAGAACACTGAACTTTTAAGTAACGTGTGAACTTTCAGCAATTCTTCCAACGGATGCGAAAATGTTTTTCCTTCCTGCAGAAGAAAATGATTCATGAATATGAATCTCGTCTATGGTCACTCCACAACTGTTGTGCCAAAAATAGTGAATGTTTAGTTTATTGAGATGAATGGTCTTTATTTGCCCCTGACAGTGTATTACGCTCATCCAAATTTAGAACGGAAATGACTGCCACACGAGAAAACAGTATTTGCTTTCCCGGATCATCGCAAGTGGCCCAGGGTCTCCTTTGTTTCATTGCAGCATTTTTTCTCCTCCACAATCCAGAGAGAGGGAGGAGAGCCGGAGTGACTTGAACACAAAGACTAATTTGTTTGTTGATAAAAGAGAAACTTTAGTCTTAAATTCCGGTTCGGTCAATTAATAAATTCAGGCGGTCTGGCAGGAGACTGAAAGAGAGACGGGGAGACGATGTCTGTCAGCTAAATGACAAGAGTGGGTTCATTCCAGAAACAGCAGCGTAAAAACACTTGACAGCTAAAAGCTCAGTCAGTTACATTAAAAACCCATTTGGCTAATATTTCAATTGAGTCCATAATTAGAAAACAATGCTTAATCTGAACAATTTTGATGCTAAATAGAAATCCAAATGACCGTCAAATATAAATCACGGACAAGAAAAATCTTTTTCAGACAGCTGGGTTATCTGACAGCTACAGGTCACAATGCTGTCTGACCCTGTCACACACACACACCAAAAACCCGTATTGCCTCGCAAATAGGAAATATGCACAATACGTGCTGAAATAACTGAAAGAAACAATGAATCCTCTCACATCTCCAGAAACTGCCACACATGAAGCGTGCAGCCAGCTGCCACACACTTGCCCACCAGTTGACCTCCACATTGAATGATCCAAGGCCAAAGTGCTCAACCAGTTCCTATTCCTCTTTTGAAGATTCAGCTCTTCTATAAACTCAGGCAGTCAGAGAGGAATCTAGCCCCCACTCTTTCATGTCAACAGGTCAGATTTTTCAGCCAACACATCCAGTAAGTGCAACCGGTTCCGCTAAAGAAACCTACATTGTAAAATTAAAACTACATCCCAGGTGATATTGAAAAACAACAATTTCCCACAAAATTATGCCAGACAGCTCACATTATAAATCAATTATGGCATTATAACTTGTTTGGACCACTTTGATCAAAACTGATTGTTCGAAATTTTGTCAAAAGTGGAATTATGTAAATGTCCTTAAACCAACTGACATTTTATTATGAAAAGTAATACAAAACAAAGGGAAAAAAATCAGAAGGGTTAAAACCCTCAAATACTTTTGACTAAGAGGATTTGCTTTGAGCTAAAATCATCATGAATCATACATTATCTGGCCAATCGTTGCAGAGAAATATGCGCAAAGCTCCCAACTTTGTTATCTTGCAAAAATGCTAAACAAAAATTGTCCAATTGTCTGTTCAAGAACAGTAAAAATATGCAGCCTTGATGTTTGTTAAAGATCCCACTGTAGTGTTTGGCAACAAAGCAAACAGTAACCCAGGAAAGTCCTCCATTCACTGTGGTTTTCACAACATTGTACAAACAGACGGACCTGAAATCCAACTCCTGCTGTTTACATTTGATAACCTCTCACTCGCCGCAAACAGGAATCCCTTCACCTCTGAGACGAACGTGAAAAACAGGGCTTTTCCGGTGCCCTTCTCCAGACCCAGCCCTATATAGCCTACATAATCATGGCCTTCACCAATCACTTATCTATCTTCACCAATCTACTTATCTAGACCTACAGAAAATGACGACCCTTATGGGAGCGATTTATATCTTCAAGAGATTATCGGAGGTTACTGAAACCGCTTTGAGTAATCTTTCTCGGAAAACAGCAGTTTTCCAGCACTTGTGCTGTTTTCTGGTGGAAACCTTTTTGTTCAAATCAAGACTTGATCACTTGCACTTCGAGGCCAATGCAACAAAATACTGAGATAATTCAATATAGCTTTTCTTGGCCAAATTAAAAATTTGCATGAAACGCCTGAGATGAGGGTTTTGAGCCACTCCTGTGGAGGCTGGGCACAGGGGAGCATGACCGAGTTCCTCCCGCTCACACCTGCCACCTCAACTGCTGTTTAATCCTCCACATGCTAGAAGTCATCTGACCAGTGGTCTGGTGCTACACTTCCCTTCAATGGCCCTCACTTCAAAAGCACAAGCTCATATGTCAGAGCACAACCGGTAACACAACACCACCTGCCCCCTGCCGTACTCAACCAGCAAAACCGTCTGAAAGATGGAACCACACAGTATGTTGCTGAGGCAGAGGTTTACAAAACATAGCGATCAAATATTAGAGGGAAAAATACAGCCCCGTATTGCGGATAGGCTCTTTGTGACATCTTTCATAAGGTCGAAATTGTAGAATGTTCTAATTATTTCATAGGCTTAAAACTCTGGTTGGAGGTTGAACCTGTGTGTCTTTAATTATTTTACAGTGTGACTCTGATTTTTTGTACAGTGTGTTTTTTTCTTGTTAAATTACTTATACATAAATACACACAAACACAACTACACATAAGGTATTTATTGGCTGACCCCTGAAGGTGTAAACAGAATCGTTTGGTTTGGGGTTTTATGACCTATTTAACATAAAGCCATTTATGGTTTTGGTAACACTTTACAGTAAGGTACAATTTGTTAACATTAGTTATCTGCAGTCGTTAACATCAACTAATGAAACAAAAATACAGCATTAATGAATCGTACATGCTAATTTGAACATTAACCAGTGTATATTTAAAATGTCTGTTAACATTAGTTAGCGCACAATGAACTATTATTAACACACAATGAACAATTCTGCAGGTGTTAACTAACATTCACCCAAAAATAAAAAAATCTGTCAACATTTATTCACCCTACATCAACCTATCCGACTTTATTTCATTTGTAGAAAACAAAAGAAGATCTGACAGCCCACCTAAACATTTGATTAAGCAACATTTACCGCATCTAGCAGCTTACTGAAACTTAGACACACTACCGCAGTGACACAAATTCAGGGGCAGCAGGAGTGACTCAGAGATGCACCGGATGAGCAAGCATGGACTCTTCCACACTGAGAGTGAAGCACGACTCAGCAGAGCCAGTACATGAGCTGACGAGACAAAGAAATGAAGACAAAAATAATAAAATAGAGACTGAACTGTCGGTCACTACTGAGCCCGAGTCATAGGAAAAGAGCCTCAGGGAAGCACGCATGAAGGGAAGGTCTGACAGAGTGCTTGATGGATAGGAAAGTGGGAAAAACTACACTATATCCGGTATTGATATTCTTAACCAGAAATCTATATTTCACACAAATATACTTCAGCTACAGGTCAGCACATATTCAGTTTGATTATTTAACCAAAACTTATAGAAAATGTTAAAAATCAAGATACCAAAGGGTTAGGTTTTTTTTTATTAATCAAAGTAAATATTACAGTTAAATACTTGAACAGAAGCACATTTTTGGTTATTTTAGCAGAGTCTCAAAATGTTTCCTAGTTACAGTTTTATAATGGATATTGTCATAAAGTGCGCTTTATTTAGAGTGAGTACACTTTCAGATTAGTTGAAGGCTTTAGGAATTACAGCTTTTTAATATGAAGCTCCCCCTTTTTCATGAGACCAAAAGTAATTGGACAGTTGAATCAAAAGCTGTTTTATTCACATGTTTGGGCTTTTTCTTAAAGATTGCTTCCTAAATGAAGGATGTTAAAGGTCTGCAGTTGATTCTACACGTGGTGTTTGCATTTGGAAGCTATTGTTGTGAACCCACATCATGGGGTTCAGGGAGATCTCCATGCAAGTGAAACACAACAAATTCTTCAGAAAGATGCCAGGAACAATAATATTATATATATTATTCATATAATACAATATAAAATAAAAATGTAACATTTCTCACAAATTCGATAAAATAAAAACGATTGTATTGTTACCTAGATATCAATAAAATGTTGTTTCTGATGATTTTATTCTTCATCACCTCAATCCTCGCCGAAGAAAAAAGATTTTTGTTTTCTGACACAGCATAATCTCTTGTGTGTGGGCAGCCTTAGTCACGACAAGAATGAGCAACACCAGACTACCGAATTCCACATACCAAAGTAGGCAAAGGTGGGCTGTGAAATAAACAGCAAGAACCAAAAAATCCGCCCACTGTTTCTTCCTTTCAGAATGTTTCACCTTGGTGACAGCCGCAACTCTCTCCCACTTTGTCAGAGGCAATGGATGCAGTTTGATTCTAAACTGTGAAGATGAGGCTAAACTGTGAAGATGAGGCTAAACATTAAATGCTGAATGTCTGTGGATGAGGAAGTGGGCGTTTTTGAATGATATAGTTTTTAATCCTGCTCAGGAAAACAATGTTGTTCAAAAAGCTTTTATTAATTTTGTATTTTTCTTTAGTATCAAGAGTCTGAAGGAATAAGGTTGCGTTCTGCAGCCAGGCTGTCCAGAGGCCGCCCGTGTGAACAGCTAAGACCAATAAAAGAGTTTACAAACTCCCTACTCTTCAAATCGACAAAACCATGTCTGTTTCCCTCGCCTGTGTATTTTTACATGTTCTATTTTCAAACCTCATGTTTCTTCTCCCTCTCTTGCTCTCAGTGAACCAAGGAGTCTTGTTTGCCATAGACTTGGAAGAAATGGCATGGAAAGTTTACTGTGGTCAAACTTAAAAGGAGGCTAAATTACATTTTATTAGTTTTACTAGATTATTAAAACGAACAGGACATAGAAAGACATCCCATTGGAGCATGGCCATACATTTGGCATGGAATATTTTATAACCATGTTACAGATATTATAGCCAGAGCTGGGTGAAATATAATTTTTTAGATGATATTCCATAGGCCTTCCTACCTTCTAAACAATGTCATTTATCTCATAAACCTTGATAATTTATCTTTTATAAACAAACATCATAATACGAACAATCATTCTGCAACAATTTTCTTATATTATTCATACTGTGTAATTCAGTAACTTTCAAGCGACTGGTAGGAAGTAGAAATTTATAAAACTGGTACTCTTTTTGGTCAGTATGTCAGTGGAGTGTCTTTGCAACATATTATAAGAGAGACACACACACAGGACAATGGAACGATGGAGTCCAGGAGTGAAAGTTTACCCCCCACACCCCTCTCTTTAGGGCCAGTGGTCCTGGGCTCTGCAGGGTGCTGAGAAACAGACCCCCCTGACATTCACAGTGGCCTGGTTGTGGGACTGGCCACTACGGTCACTGGCCTTGAATTGCATCCTAACTCCTTTTGAATGTAAATGTGGGCCATTCTTGGGTTTATGTTCACCTTCATTATGCCACAATGCAACCCCCTACACAATAACAATTATGGGCATTTGATGAGGCTGCTGGACCCATTAAAAACACAGGCATGTGCATGAACAGGATGTTTTAAAAGTGTGGGAGGACTAAAATGGCATAAATATGACTGTTGTCACCAGACTGATGTTCAGAATCCGATGATATTTACAACAACAGAGATAATGGTAAGTGGCTCATTGTGATGTGCACCAGGAACAGTCAGTTCCAGCTAAAATCCCACACATGCCTGTTCCTGTCCACATTACAGATTGGGTGCTGAAGCTCACAGATGCCATTGCACTTACGACTCCCCATTCTCTTGCTTTATGTGGCGGGTAAAGGAACAAACTGTGAAAATGATGAATCCTTGGATTACTGCGCAAGGTGCATAACTCATCAACGCCTTCTTAATGTAGATCACCAGAGATTTGGTTTTAGTTATAGAAGGGGAACAATACAATGTGCCAAAAATGATACAACTACGTTTTTGTTTTGCACAAAAAAATCCAAGTATATTCAAACCTTCTAGCCAAATCGAAGCCTGCGAAGCATTTTCTTTTCACATCATTTTATCAAAATCAAGGCGGCAAATGTCACGGTACGGTTTCATTTGAGTTTTGCAGTCCTGACCGTACCCGTTTCAAAGTTCTCTTATCGCGTGGTTGTTAGAATGAGCTAGACTTACACCGCAGTCTTTCAACCAACAAAACATTTGATTCTACAATATTATGGATCAATGATCCTGAAGCCTTAGCTTTCTAATACACTCCATACATGACATTCTGAAAGCAACATTTTACATGAATTTACGATAACCAAAACGATCCTCAAAAGTATCCTTTATTAATTTATAATGGCTTTACAGTACTGCAGTACCAATAATAGTAGTAACTAACTACACTCTTAAAAAAGGTGCTTGTGCGTCAAGAGGCTCTTCGATTCAATTCGATCCAATAGAAGAGACTTTTGGTTCCACAAGAATGTGTTAATATCTGTTCAGATTACAAAAAAAGAGTAAGAAAGAGACGTGTCTTTAAATACCTTTGACTGAATGGTTCCTTGTGGACCAAAAATTGGTCTTCAATGGTATCGCTTTGAAGAACCTTTCAAGCACCTATGTTTTTAAGAGTGTATAGTGTTTTTGAAACTACAGTTACAGTTTAGTAAGGAAAATCATGAAGTCAATTCATGACCAGCAAAGACATACCTGACAAAAAAAAGCTCAAAGTACTGTAGTACCACTACAGCAATGCTGTAGTTGTACAAGGTGTTCAGTTCACTATATATCAGCCACTGGCTGATGTATCTTGTCGTGCCAAGTGGCATTTTGTCATGACAAATTTTACAAGCGTTAAAATACAACAAATGTAAGGTTACACAAAAGCCAGAGTTTTACACACGTTAAAAACACATTTTCCAATGCGCGAGACGTATGACATAACCAAACCTTACTATAACTCACGTTTAAAAACAACCTCACTGTCTCGGTGAACTAAATATAGCCCAGACAAACTTTGCAACACCTCGTAAGAGGCAAACATGATCATGTAACTTCTAAACATCAACGTGATCCAGATCATGAATAATTCAAAGCTCACTACACTTAACGTTACAGCACATCCGATGTCACGACTGATAGGCCCACAGACGTCCCTGAGTCTGAAGGATTACTCATATATTTCACTTTAGTTAATATCCATAAATGAATTGTAGTGTCGTGCATTACATGGCTTGTGTTCAAAAAGCTTAAACGTTTAAAGAAATGCATGCAGGTAAACTCATCCACACATGATATCATGCTTCAGGTAACGTCAACGCACATGTGTATATAAACAAAGCTACGTATTAAGGCAAGGAATGCAAGTGTACAGAATGTTAAAACAGTGAATCATTTTGCAAGAAGAGGCATCATTTACCTTCTCCATGGGCACAGCACAGGCAGATTGTGAAGAGAAACAGCACAGGACCCCAAAATAAGGTCCAAACATCCCTCGCTGTTCCAGCTCTCATTCCTAATATGTTCATCAATATACCCAAAATAAACAGGCCGTGTCGCAAAAACGCAGCAAAATGCGACGCTTCTTCTTTTAAGCAGACTAAAAGTCCCCAAGAATCTGCTTTGGATGGGAAGATTGTTCCTCTACTCGTACAGATAACGGGAGGCGGTGAGGGATAAGATAAACTATATCTGGTAACAATTATATAATCCTTCTTTAATTATAACACGAAGATCAATCCAAACATTCTGTTATTCTTGCCAATAATGCAATGATGCGATCGTGTACATGAAATCGACAGAACCGCGGTTTTCACTCAAGCGATAATCTGCATCTTCAGCCTCCATTTCTTGAAACCCCGAGAGGGACGCGCAGCACGACCAGATAAACTAGCGGGTTTTCCTACGATGATAAAACACCTTCTGCGAATGTTGCCGAGCCAGTCTGATCATTTAGATTAAATCGGTGTGACGTTAATGCGGAACGTTGAGGTCAGCTTCAAAGACCGCGACGACTCGGGTAACGTACGCAACGTTATGAATGAAATTGCAGCCCGCCTCAATAAAGCCTCGCGACGGGGCTCGATCCAAAATATCCGCCAGGACAAAAATGGTTTCGCCAACTGCAACTACCCCCGGCTCACGCTCACCCTCCCCTACCGCCTTCACGCGCCGTCGCTCTGTTTTGCGGTAGGGAGAGAGAGAAATTTACGTGCTGCAAGAATGAGCGGCTCCTGAGCGTCGATTTACTTTTACTGCACAAAAAATGCAGAACTGTTCCCGAATAAATAACTTGTAATCCTGCTGTTGGATTAGTATTTCTCCACAACGGCGTTTAGACTCTTTCGCAACGACGAGACTCTTCTGACGGTACGCGTTCCGTAAAATCACCGCTGTAAACAAGACTCGGCTTCTCTCACACTGAACACGAAGCGATGGAAAATAAGAATACGTGGAATGGATCAGTGGACCGACAGGCACGTTACGATACACGATGTTAAACAACCACGTCTGCCCCAAGGTGTTCGGTCTCAAACGTCAAGGGGTACCTTCTTGGCTCAGTACGAAAGCAATTGTTATTAATATTTGGCCATAGACTACATACGTGTAGATTATAATTACATAAGAAACGTTAAATACATATGTCATATTAAAAAACTTAACGAGTTAAAGAGCATTAGAAACGGGTTATTTATTAGGATTGTGCAAATTTTGCTGCTGCCTTTTACGCGGGAATCCTAAGTTTGAAAATCAGGCGTGACCACGTGGTCAACTAAATAAACAACCGCAAGAAAAATGACACTAATTACACATTTCTGGCGTATTTTTAAAACGACAGATTATATATGAAATATTTCGAAATGCACAGCTATGTAAGCCTACAATAAACACAACATATGCTTATAGGGAATTTCATGTATGAAAAGATAACTAACATTGATATTATGATTATGACATGACAACATGAACATTAACACTCATTACAGCTCATGAATCTCCATAAGTCGTTTGTGTCTTTGGAGCTTTTAAATGTAAAGATATGTCGTTAATGTTTTTCATATTTATCTGATTTGTAGCTTCAATGACAACAATATGCTCAATTTTAAACACAAACCAAGTACCAAATTTTCAAAGTGCACATATTTTACCAACGACATAGAACCTTTAAGCTGAAAGGAACCCCCGAAATAGAATTTCATTCATCGTGACGGAACGGATTTACAATCACAATTCGTTGCATTGGGGTCATTTCTATTGAACATTAGCCTAATATATCTTTCTTGTTTGGAATAAAATAAATGTAAACTTTCTTTTTAATAACGATGTGTCCATTCAGGTCTGTACACTATTTAAATGTTTCGTCAATATGACCCTATCAGATCGGCCAATCGACGATTACAGTCGTCAAACAGCAATAAAGATAAATTTTGGTTATTTTGTTTTATAATTAGACATTAAATATAACTATATTTAGTTAAATACATTTTATCACTAGTTGATAAATGACGATAAAAACATATTCATTTCAAACCAAATAAAAAATCTAACCACATTATTACTAAACTTATATCAAACTTATGGACATATACAAACTACCAAAATATTGCTTTGAGCTTTGGTGTGATCGTGTGTGTTCCAACAGGCAGCTTTGTGTTTGGCGCCTCCACATGTTAAAAAGGCCCCATTTCTCATGTCTCAGATCCTCAATCATAAAAACAAAAAGTATGTCTACATTTATGTTACCTGTTGTTATAAATAGCCTCCCTTATGCAGCAATTTATTTTCTATGTATGTGACCTTGGACAACAAAACCAGTCTTATGGGTCAATTTTTTGAAATTGACATTTTTACATCATCTCAAAGCTGAATAATTAAGCTTTCTATTGATGTATGAGTTGTTAACGATTGGACAATATGTGGCGGAGATACAGATGTTTATAACACTGGAATCTGAGGATGCTAAAAAATCTAACCATTGAGAAAATAGCCTTTAAAGTTGTCCATCAGGGGTGCTCTAGCAGGCCATCCACTCACAAAAGTAATGTTTTTAAGTATTTAGGGTGGTAAATTTACAAAATATCTTCATGGAACATGATCTTTACTTAATATCCTAATGATTTTTGGCATAAAAGAAAAATTGATAATTTTGACCCATACAATGTATTTTTGGCTTTTACTAAAAAAGTTACCATGCTACTTAAGACTGGTTTTGCGATCCAGGGTCTTATATTAACTTTGAATACAGTATACAAAATATTTTTATATGTATTTGAAAAAATAGATAATTGTTAATATATTACGATATATTGAATAAAATAACTAGAATTGCTCCTTTTCATATATTGAAAAATATAAACACTCGGTTCCAGTATATGTACATGTATTACTTGATATATTGCCACAAAATTATAGCCTATATGTTTTATTATTTAATATATAGACACAAGGCTGCTGATGCCCCAGTTGCACCTGTCCTGGCCAAACAAACATTATATGCTTCTGTAAGCAACTGTCAGTTAGAGAAAAATTTTATCATCTGCGGCCACCAACAGCAAAATAATGAAAAGCTATCAATTTTGTTTATCTGACCACCTTTCTATTGGTTTCGTTTTACCTTTCAATTATGTGAAAGTAAGTGTTACGACAATAACAATGACATGGTGTTTGTTTCTTATTTTGCTCAACTTCTGTCAGTAAAGGAATTTAGGGGAGAGTCCCACAATTATGCGTAGGTGAACTGAAAACATTCCTGAAAATTATCAAGCTGAAAATGTAGCTACAGGCGAGAGACATGTGACAAAAAGCAGAATTCAACATAAGGGTGCAATAAATTGTTGTCATACAGCATCGCTTGGTTTCAAAAGAGGTATTGTTGTTGTAAATCCCAAAGTCATCAAAAAACATGAGCCCAGACATATCTATTGTAGATGAAGTATTTGTTTCCTCTTTCTTTGTAAATAACAGATGAGAGATTGCTTGTGTCTGGACCGTTTGGGTAAAAAAAATTGTTGGAGAAATAAGAGAATGTGATTGGTGCAATATACCCGACAAATAAAGTCAATGTGTTGTTTTTGTTTGTAGCCTAACATACATAGTTTTGACCCTGCTAAACAGTTTCTCTGAAAGACAGAAATATAATAGCAGCAAAAAAAATTGGGAGGCCACGGCTGAATCTTGATTCGTCAACTGGATTGTTGTATTGCCACTTAAAAGCTTACCAGGAATTATCTATTAGCAGTTATTCCTGAGCTAGAGATTATCAACCATATTTAAGATCACTGCATTTTCAGCACTGATCTATTGATGGATGTTCTTTCTTTAAGTAGTTCCTTTAAAGGCAACAATTTCTGTACAGCATAAGATATTTATTTTCGCATATTTATTTGTATGATTCCCCTCCCAGCAACTACAGTACATTCTCTAAATTATTTTTACCATTGAAATCTTATAATACCTCACTAAAGCATGTTTTTGAGTTACCATGATTTGAGTCCTCTTTAACATCTGCTTAACTAACATACAACTATTTGTAGTTCTCAGAGAATGCAGGATTGTAAATGACAATATTTTTGTTAGTGTCATCTTTCATGGGTTTCATAGTAGGTCAGGATTCAGCAAACCCAAGGCCAATGTTTTAATCCTCTTGCAAGATCGGATCCTGTGACATGTATTGAAGACTCTCAAGGAATTCTGCACAATAGTCTGATGACAAAGCAAGGAAAAATACATGTATGAGATTCATTGGTATACAGAAAAGTCAGACTGTCTGTTTCCTATTTGAAAGAGAAACAATGTGTGTCGCTTCGAATGCCTTTTGCCTAATTCACGTATATGCAATATTTGCTATGAAGACAAATGTCTTATTAAACATTAGAGTCAGTCACAGTCAGTCCCTCATCAGGACAAACTCTCAGCTTTACAAAAACAGATTTTGAAATCCAAGCTAGCATTTTTCAAGTGAAAGGAATTTCAGAAATGTCTGCAATTTCTCAGTGGGAAGTTGGTGGTTTTTGAGTAGCTGGGATGAAGGAAGATATGAATAAAACTAACACAAAATGAAATTTCCAAAGCAGGAGCGACTGATAATGCCCTGCATTATAAGTACAGTAAAACAAGGTAAAAACATTATTTAATGGAAAGAACAGTGCAATGGTATTAACCTCTCAGATTAAAATATTTAATTGGACAATATAAATATAGGCCTAAAATATTGTTATACAGTTGCCATATTTTTGTAATGTTTGGCATTTGTAGAATAACAATGAAACCACTGAATTTCATTTTTTTACTGTTACCATGGTCCCAACAATGGTGCAGCATTTTTGTGACTCAAAATAATTTAGAACAATAGTTTATGATACAATACTGACACATTAGTCCTGTGTCAGTATCAATTACTGTGATTAGATATAAGTGCAATTTACAATATGACCAAATTACCCCACAAGAATAGTAAAACCTAAGATTCACCTACATTGTGGGAACCAGCCCAATAGATTATTAAACAGACCAAAATTATTATTATTTGAAAAGGTAAAATGCGAAAAGCTTTCTGTAAAGGTTAGGTTAGAGGTGTAGTTAGTAGGTAAATAGTATTAATAAATCGACTAAGATGCTATAACAAACGCGTTTGTGTGCGCTTGTTGCCATCTAGTGGATGGTGTGAATAGCGACATTCTCTCAAATTCAGAAACAGGACGGGGAAGTTCGTATTATTAATGACGACATAACCTGGTAAGAGAGATATAGGCCTAGCAGAGATTTAATCACACATAATCACTGTCTTTACCTTTCAACGACCTTGTTATAAGCCAGTAAGGAGTATGCTGCTTTTTTAATATTTGCCACAGAACAAAACTAATATGTGTAATAATAAACCAGTTTTATGGGTCAATTTTTCGAAATTGAGATTTTGACATAATCTAAAAAAACTATATACATTAGCTTTCAATTGATATATGAGTTGTTAGAATGGGACAATATTTAGATGAGATACAACCGTTTAAAACTCAGGAATCTAAATATTGAGAAAATTGCCTTTGAAGTTGTTAATCACGGGCACTGTGGCAGGCCATCCATTTACAAAAATCAGGTTTTTATATATTTAATGTAGGAACTGTACAAAATATTTTCATAGAACATGATCTATACTTAATATCCTAATGATTTTTGCCATAAAAGAAAACTCAATAATTTTGACCAACACAATGTATTTTAGTCTTTATCTAAAAATGTTCCCGTGGTACTTAAGACTGGTTTTGTGTTCCAGGGTCACATATTTAAGTATCCTCCATAACTCATAACTGACAAAAATCTACCTCCCAACATTTGGAATAAACAAATGTTCCAACATTAATAATATCATAAACAAGTGGTATTGACAAAATAATTGATCACAAAATCAATTAAGTTATCAAGTTCCAAAGTAGACCAAATGTAGTGGGTCTAAGCTGGTCCCCTGTTTAATATTAATTGTCAGATGTGACTTGTACGAGATATAATCATTTTAAAATGCCTCTAAAGCTATACTTTATAAACGTATTATGTTTTTGTTTGATATAACCACTAGATGGTGTTGTTCGGTTTAGAAACCATTTAACGTTAGACCCAACTTTCAAAATGGAATCCAGCTCTATTTTGAAGAGCAGTCCAGAAGGTAAAACAGACATAGTATGAACGATTCGTCAATCGATTTCTTAATATATATTTCAATCTATTGCAGGTTTTATAGAGCTTTGTAAATATGTTAGGCTGCTACTGTTCAGTATGTCACTTGTATTGTCAATAGGAGGTATAAGCGCAGTTTTTGTTTTGTCATGTCACTAAAATGGTCAATACAGCGTTTTCTTGCTCCACGTGGCTCTTTTGTTTTAGTGTGTCAGGATGCTGTCATGAAATTAAAGGGTCATGTTGTTGTCATGTCGTGTTTTTAGGTGATCTTTACCCGGTGGATCTACCTGTGCTACATTATAGCGAGCTGAATACAGGATGTGAAGAATACCTGTCGAGGGTTAAATCGGACGGTGCCATGCCTTTCACCCTCCCTCATGGAGAGAAAGTGTGTATTACTTTAAAATACTTGCATGGCAAACACACTCATAATATATACAAAAAAATAATAGTTTCTTTTAAAATAATGATGGACAATCAGATTTTAAGCATGAAAACAGTACATGTTTTGACCCTATCTCAGTAGGATTTAATGGTGGTCCATTGTTTCCCATCCACTAGATATTACCCTCCCCTATCAACAGAAAACATTACCAGTGGAGACCCATAATGACCATTATAGTCCATTAAAACTAATACATTTTCCACTATAAGCATTAAACTAGAATATAAACAGGGTTTGTTTTAAGATGAGACTATTATTTCATTATAAAAATGTGATATTTGTTATTATTGCCCATCTTTAGGTGCAAGTAACTTGTAAAACCATTGGCCGACTTCCATTTCTTAGAGAAGACACGTCACGATTCATTCTTGCCTTACATACACCTGAGGATGAAACCCAAGGTCTTCTATAGTTTTCATATCCGTTCATCTACTTTCCGTAAGTCTGAATAAATAGAATAACACACAACTTATGTTTTAGTGGTTGCCGTGTACTTGCAAGGCAAATGGTGGCCTATTGGTGATGTTTTGAAGACGTCAAACAAATCCAGACGTGGACTTGTGTTGGTGAGTAAAGCTATTGTGGATATTGTAATATGACTGTCCGGATATGAACATTTCTGAGTGCCGTGACACTTCTTTTCCTCGCAGGTGGAATCAGTTATGGAAAGAGTTGTGCTGTTCCTGCTCAGTCAGGTTATATTTGGAATCCTGGAAAGGCCTCTCAAAGACGACCTATATTTTTCCACTTATTCCGTGTGGGAACACGGAAAAATTATCTGGCACAATGGAGAAGCGGTTGGGTTTTATACCAGCAAAAAAAGGGGTAGTTTGTTCTTTTGACATCACATTGCAACAAAAGCGATTCTAGCATGCTGTTGCTGTATTTAGAAAATAAGGTGTTTGTCTTGTTTTTACTAGGAAGCCTGTGTGATGGTCACACAGGCCAGAGTTATCAGCTCCCAGTGCTGGACACGGTGTTTGTCCGCTCTCACTCGAGAAGGACTGGTCTCGCTTTACAGATGCTTGAGGATTTCTGCTTATCCCAACCCACCGAGGGTATTCTGGGAATTAGCTTTCCTATGTCTACTGGCATGTACGGAGGTTAGGGAGTCAAAGTAAATACTTTAAAGTTAATTTATGTTTGTTATTTAAATGGTAATTCTGTCATCATTTACTCACCATCAGATTGTTCCAAACAAATGTATTTGTTCTGCTAAACACAAAGGAAGCCATTTGGAGGAATGTCAGGAACCACACAGATCTCATCCCCATTGACTCCCATAGTATTGGTTTCTACCAATAAGGCAGTAAATGGGGGAGTAGATCTGTTTGGTTACTTACCGACATTCATCAAAATATTTGGAACATTTTGATGGTGAATTAATGATGACAGATTTAACATTTTGCGGTGAACTATCACTTAGGACATGCTGACCCCAAAGAGTTGCCTGAATCTTCACTCAAGTTCACTCAAAAATAAAAAGTTTGTCATTTATTCACCCTCCTGTTATTCAAAACCTGTTTGACTTTCTTCTATGAAACACTAAGAAGATTTTGCGAAATGTCGCCGTGGTTTTGTGTCCATACAATGGAAGTCAACGGGAGCCTGTATTGTTTTATCACCAAAATTCTTCAAAATATCTTCTTTTGTGTTGCGCAGAAGAACAAAAGTCATACAGGGTTTGAATGATGGGAGGTGAATACATTTTCAATAGATTCAATACATTTTCGATTTTGGGTGAACTCGCCCTTTAATATGTTGTAACAATTATGGAATCTATGCTGTAGCCTGTATTTATGGTGTAGATAAGTAGGTAAGTTCTCTAGCTGTTTATAAAACAACTTTTATATGCTTTTTATGGCTGAAGCTGTAACTTGGCAACCAAAATTAAATGACTGTTGCGTGACTTGTTTCGATCATTGTTTGCATCACAGTTTGCAAGAAGTATCTTGAGACGAATGAGGAAGAAAGAGATCGTCTGTATGAGGTGGAAGCCCCTGGTGAATGGACTCAGAGAAGAAATGTGTGGTTAAACATCCAGCTGCAAAAGCTACAACAGGACTGTCAGGACTCAGCATGTGAATCATTGGGTTTTTATTTTATTAGACTATTAGAATTGTTTTTATTGTACTAGATAGAGACCTCCTGCCTGCCTGTCTCTCTGTGTTGGTGCTGACAGAATGTTTATTGTTTTGTATTTTTACAGGTGGAGATGCAGAGCAGAGTCCACACACCTTCAGTCATGAAAGAAGGAAACCTGATTCGGGAGAAGAGGTGAGATAAAATGTGTTATCTATTGCTTATTTAAGCTTATCTGACATGAACATGTTAACTGTTAGTTACTGTAAGTCTTATTCAGAGAGTCTGCATATAAAGACCTACATAAACTTTTTCAGATATTTGGTGAATTTATGGAGTTATACGAATAAGCATAAGGAACTGATTTCATAACATGTTGTAAAAGTAAATGTTATGTTATGAACATACATTACATGTAAAAGAATACATGTATTCTTGTACATTTTTACAGGGGACACTGCAACAATGTGGATCACTTGTCAACTCTAAAGGTCTGTCAGGCTCTGCAAAAAAGCGACCAGCTGATCAGATCGAGACCAAAACAAACAGTAAAAAAGCCATGACTTGATGTTAAATTGCAGCGTATTTAATTTATTGAGAGATATCAAACAGAATTTTGAAAGGGCTGCCCTGAGAAAGTATATTACTGTGCAAGAATCATGATTTTAGTACAGTGAATTATATCACATGCAAATGAATATTTGGCTATTTTGGATATGTTTATATATTAACAAATTAAATAAACGTGTATTTATTTGTTTGTTTATTACAAACAGTAAGACTAAAATAAAAATATGAAGGAAAGGAAATATACAGTATATATAAACAAAATGTGACTTGTGCTAACTGTTTGTGCATGTGTGGGGTATGTATGTGTCTTTCATATACTATAGATTATAATACAATGCAATATTTTCTTCTCAGGGACTACTCTCAATTTTGTATACTTTAATTTTAGTTTACATGAACAAATTGTTTAAAAATGCAATTTTATTCTTTAAACGATGTTTATTAAATGATTATTCTTGTAAATAGTAATAAATAGTGGAAGGAAACATTAAACTGTTCGTTTTATTAGTAATTTAAGAATTCGTAAAATCTAGATATCCGTTATTATTTTGATAAAAAATTGTAAAAATTAAACATGCTAACGTTACTTTGATTTTATTTGTATTTTTTATTGTACACAAATGATCTACGTCATTGGTTTTCTAACTGAGTCGCACAGTGCCATGAGGTGGGTCGTGGAAAAAGTCACTTTGCTTTTAAATGGCACACTAAAAAAACAGTTTAGTCCAGTTAATGACTGACAATAACAATAGTTTTGATATTGAAGCTAAAATTTCATTTATTCTATTTAAGGGAAAATTAAAACTAATTCGAGGATGAATGTGTATTTCCTCCCCATTTTTCCATTAAAATTATGTTGGTGGTTCTCAAGAAAGATTACACCTGTCTGGGTGGATCCTGGAATGACAAAGTTTGGGAATCGCTGATCTACGTCGTCATTTGTATTCAAATAGTGCAAAATAAACTTATTTTGTGAGAGAACCGAAACGACATGATTGTCTGCGCAAATAAGTGGCATTGTCGGTGTTCTTGAAGCATAAAATCGTGCATGCGTAAAAAGAAGAAAAAAAGTACAAAGGTTTTTTTTCATAAATGTTTTGATTTTGAGCGTAAAGTATAAAGTTTATTTAACGTGTCGCCGCACCATGTTTTCGTATCACTAAAATCAAGGCATTTTATTGGATTTCACGGTGACGTAAAACCAGGAAGTAGTAAAGTTTTTTGACGAAGAGGCAGAAGATGAGTCGCATCTATCACAACACTGCGTTACAAAATAAACCTGTGCATAACGAGAAACTGTCCTCCACGTGGGATCCAGTAATCTACCAGAGGTAATAATAACCTTTCCCAGCTGTCTGCACAACGCCCTGTTCAGCCATAGCGATATCTAATGCACGACCATAGTGTTCCTTAGTTGAATGCCATAGAAATAGTTAAAGTTTAAGTTATCAGTTGGAAAACAAGTAGGATTTGCTTCAACGAATGTAAGAATTCGTCATTTATAATGTCCTTACCGCATTGCTTTATTAAAAGTGAAACAACGTTCACTATAGCAGTTAGGAAAGTATACATCATTGCTTTAAAAGATCACAATCACTCGTTGGCTCTCACACCATTTTTACTTTTCAGTGGTCATGGTGTGATTTTAGAGGGGGCTGTCGTGGATATATCACGTCATGTCATAACAGATAAGAACGACAGAAAGGTAACTGTTTGTAGTGATTGTATTTTTATTATGACAACTATCTGAGTTTGGAGTATGCTTATTATACTGTGTAAGTGTGTAAGCACTTAGAACTTGTAAAGAACAAATCTATGCTTTTTTCCATACATTTTATTTGTGTTTATTGCAGGAACGCTTCAATGTTTTGTACATCAAAACCAGCCGAGTGCATCGCAGAAAATATGATTCAAAAGGAAATGAGATCGAGCCTAATTTTAGTGAAACCAGGAAAGTCAACACTGGCTATCTCATGTCATCCTTCAGTGAGTAGCCATATTTGGCCATCCATTTATTCTGATTGTACATTTTATCCTAATATGTATATTATAAGAAGTCTCATAGCCCAAAACTAATTGGAAGAGGTTTAAGTTATTTCTTCACGAGTTTGTTTGTGTGTCACAACTTTGCAGAAGTGGAGACTAAGGGTGAAACAGATTGTCTCGATGAGCGCCAACTTGGTGTACTCGTGAATAAGGACGAGCTCCTTAAAGTAACTGCAAAGCATTGCCCTAGTCAGACCATTGCATTCTGGATCTCCGAGGCAGAGATGGACAGGACAGAGATTGAGTTGGGTCAAGAAATTCGCCTTAAAACTAAAGGAGATGGGCCTTTCATTTGTGAGTACGGTTTTGTATGCACACACCTGAAAATAGGAACTGACGTATAGCCATCAAAGAGACGACTTATGCTGTTCTGTTTGTTTCTGTCTAGTTTCCTTTGCAAAACTGGATGGTGGTACAGTGACAAAGTGCAACTTTGCCGGAGACGAGAACGCCGGAGCATCATGGACGGATAAAATTATGGCTAACAAGGCAGATGCAAAGTGTACAGGGAAGAGCTCTAGTCAGGGTGAGGGAGCGGATGAGGACGAATGGGTAAGATTCTCTCTGAGCTCGAGAGTAAATTGTTTTGCCCTGACCAAAAGTTTCAATCAGGAAATGTGTTTATCGTGACGAGATGTGTGATCTTTAAACTTTTTTTGTCATTTCCTCGAAACAATTCCTGGTCTCATCATCAAGAGGTTTAAAAAGAATGTAAAACAAATGTAATGAACCGGTAAATGTTTGATGCAGTTTCATTGTGCAAAACACTAACATCTGTGTTGGATACTTGTTTTCAGGATGACTAAAAAAAAAACTGTGAGGTTCCAGGACCAGATAAGAAAAAAAACTGCGCCTTACTCCCCAAAGAAAGATGAAGACAGTTTTCCATGTGCATGTGAATGAATGATATTTTTAAAACAAGGAGTGGGAATATGTGTATGTGTTCAAATCATTGAGGTCATATAAGCGCAGTTATTGACAAGGACTCAACTGTGTAAAAAGACTGCACTTTAATTATTTAGATGTTTAAAACACAAGTTTCAGTTAAGAAACCTTTGGTATGGAACAATATCACAAAATGAGAAAATTAACAAAGGTTGTTTATAACAACACATATTTTTTTTAAATACTTGTTTGTTTATAATTTGACATACTGCATACAACAATAAAATTTCCTTATTACAGCTATACTTTAAGGCTTTATGTGATTTTATCACTGTAAACAATACTGGGTTAGTTATATAAACTTCTATGACTACATCATTTTAAAAATAATAAATTCAGCTGTCCTAAAGGACTGAGCATATTAATTTCAGTCTTTTCTCTAAAGCGTACACAAAAGATGATGTTTACCCCTTTGTGCATTTGGCACAGGGAACATGTTATGTAGCTCATTGCAGTTTTAAATAATTTTCCCGTGAACGACTTCTTGTGTTTTAAAGCAGCACAGAACCACAGGGATGTTGCCATCATTGTGGAATGCCTTTACATCTGTTTCTCATTGTGCTTGCTCCACTGTGTACGCTGTATTATACAGAGCTCCAAAATCTCAGTCGTTCTTCAGCTCTCCATTGAACCAGTCCAAAACAATCTGCTTGTTTTCTGTCACCCACTCAATATTTGCCTCTGTCCTTTCGATGACCTGCTCCAAAGTGCGAGTCGCAAACTCGTGATCTTTCTCATCCAGTTCTCTCTGTAGCTGCTTCAGCTGTGTAGACAAGTATGAATGTTTGTATAAGATGGCTGATGGAAACATGTGCAACATGTCATTACAGTTTGAGACATCTAAACATCAGACAGCTGAGTCTGATCTCTCATATCAACTGTTACATTATGTCATCTCTCAACCATAATTCAGACAGTAAATAAATGAAGTTTGTTTCGGACAAAGGCACCTGTTCGAGTTCAAAGTCTGTGGAGAATCTCTTTGTCACGCTATCCAACAGACTGTTGAAAGATATGATTCCAGCTCCGTACCTGCCCAAGAGAGATGACGGTTAGTCACACAAGCAAAGCGAAGAGTATACATAAGATTTCCGGGCAATTGAGAGATTATCTTTGCGACAATTAGGATTATACTGCCTTTATTGCTGTGAAACCAGCCTTTGGACCCTACATTGCTAATGATCTTTGATACTGCTTTGGTGTAAAACGTGGAATAGTGTGAGGCCACAAAATATTTTTGGATACTTACACAAATGTGAGCTAAATGAATTGCTTAAAATAATCAATAAAGCTGAAACTAACTCTTGTGTCAAATAGGACCACTGGCCACGAACAAAATCCCAGGCAAGAGGCTGTCCGGCAACATTTTCGGCAATGTAGGTTACGGTAGAGACCACATCCATCTTTTTTATCTTGGTAGGGTCAAGAGTGTACTGAAGGTATCTGTGGAATTGCAAACGTAAAACATTAAGTACAAAACAGAATAAAGCACATTGAGTCCGAAATATCCGCACGTTAAAAAATATGCGGATGACACTTTGTGATAAATAACATTTACACACTGCCTCTGATATTTTCGGCGTCATAGAAAAATTCGCACCAGGTTCGATTTTCTGCGTTTTTCACATCCGTCAAGAATTTTGAGTGGCCTTTTTTAACAATTCAGAGACACCGTACAAGAGCCAAATACAAAAAAAACGCATACGAAAATTTCGGATTGTATGTGTGAAGACTTTAACTATAGTGTCCTTTGAGACGATAAACATTTTTTTTCTGCTCTGACCTGTTTAGCAACCATATTTCTTTGGTACATGATAGAGCATATCTCAGTTTGTCCTTCTCTCCGGCGACTGTAGCTCTTTGAAACTCTTCCCAAGCAAACTCCCAGTCATCCTCATCCCCTGCTGCTATTGCACTGCAATAGATGGCCCTCCTTAAATTTGGATGAATTCTAAAATGCAAACAGACCGGATTAGTTTCAAATGAATGATTTTTGATGGCAACAAATGTATTTTAACATTTCACCCCACAGACACAACTTACGGATTTGTGGAATTCTTGTATTGTCTGAACAGACTCGTAGCCATTGATAGACACTCAGGAAGGCCGCTGGTGCAGGCGACTTTAATAGCGTTTACCTGGTTATATCTGCGAAAGGAACACAAGAATGATTGACAGATGTCTAACAAAATGCAATATTTAAAACTTAGGTGTACCAAAATGATGCTTACTGGTCAGTGTGTTTCTCAGGAATGGTTCCATTCATATTATGTGCCTCAAAGGTCTCATATAGTGATTTGACTTGCTTGAGTTGGTATTTCTAGGCAAGAAATTTACAGTAAGTACATCTCTACAGGTGTTACTTTGCTGTTCCTAACGCTTATAAAACTCACCTTGATCGGACCATAGACCTCAGATCGATCAAACATAAGGAGGAAGTAGTCCAGGTTTTTTAGTGCTGACTCCCATGGTATATACTCAGTATCATTTTTCAGGAATTTGGTTAAACTTAGTCCTATAGTGACATTGAGACGTCCGGCCCTTGAAAAAAATGAAAATGTTGATACCTAGTTAATATCTGTATTAATAGTATTAGTGTTGGTGTTACATTGTGTTGTCATTGTCAGACTAAAACAATGTACCTTGCAAGATTAAATGCATCATCAATAAGTTGCCCTCGGCTGATGACTGGAATGACCTAAAACAAAACACCTTCAGCCATTTTAGTCTTCTCAGACAAAACAAGATACTAGTTCGATATTTCTCTCATTTGTCTTCTTTTAAGTGTGCATTGTATGAAAGAAAGAAACCTATTCTTGATGTAGTTTTGTTATTGACACTTATAAGAGGAAGGTGATTGAAAGATAAGTCAAAGATGCTTAAGATGTCTTTAAGATGCTTACATGATGATTGCTTTCAAGTTGCATGCGTAGTTTATTCCAATTTTCTTCATCGTAGTTCACACGGTAGAAACCAGTACAGTTGATGTTGGCAAGAATCCATTCATCTTTGCCAACTTTGAATTTGGGATTTAGCACTGTATGCAGGTGGACAGTCACAACAAGAAATGATATCTAATATTTATTTTGAAATCAAGAGACAATAAAACTTAATGCTTTAATCTGTCCCTTACCTGGATCTTTGTCTTTCAGTAAAACATCCTCCACTTGCTGAGAATCAGACTGAGAGAATATAATATGAACCTGCCATGGAATTCTGTTAGGATAAAAACGTTTGACATATAGTTTAAATAAGTCATGGATATTTATTTAAGCTAGTGCTCGAATGAGTGATATTGTTCAAATTAAACTCACCCATGGCCCTCTGTCTGCTTCAGAAAGAACTGTTCCTGAGAGATCTCGCCCGTCTGGGTTGTAATGGTGATCACCGGGTAGCCCATTTGCTCAGTCCATGTGCTCATAAAGGCTTCCACGTCCTTATTGGTCTCCTGATCATGTGATAAATATTTTGACCATCCTTTCATGAACTTCACATATTGCAAATGAAGCACAAGGTACTAATGTTACCTCTTGCAGACATTTCCAAAGATCTTTGTACACAGGGTTCATGTACTGGAACTTGCGAAGATACGTCTGAAAACAATCATTGAGCGTCAGAAGAATCCTGAATATGCCTTAAACTTTTATATTTATATTAATATAAAGCCATGAAACAGAAAGCTTATACCACAACTTGTCATAAAGTATACGTAGTGAAATGTTTTTTGCTTACTTTAATTGCATTCATAAATTCTTCTTCTCCTATATATGTTGACAACATTCTCAACACAGCAGCACCCTGGATGGCACAAAAACGTCAACAGTTTTACATGAAGCAAGCAGTTTGTAAGTTATAGATATGAAATGTTTTGAAATGTGAGGGCAACCTTGCTGTAGGTGATGCCATCAAAAAGTTCTATGATGTCAGAGTATGTTTCAACATCCCCTTCAGGTAAGCTCAATGGATGGGAAGAGTTCAAGGAGTCCACTTGAAAAGCGGAATGGATTTCTTTGAGAACGATTAGATCTTTCTAAAAAAACAAACAAGAATAATAACATAAAAGGTTGAGATTATTTAAAAAAAAAAAAATCACTAGTATGAATAATATGACAAAAGGCTACAACAAACATACTAAGTTCCAATCAGCAGCTTCCACTCCCATGTATGACATATATGTTGCAAATCCTTCATTCAGCCACAGGTCATTCCACCATCTCATTGTGACAAGGTTTCCAAACCACTGAAATAGGGAATTTGGTTGAAGTGTTATGATTTATATTACAATGCCATATCAATGTAATAAAGATACGTTGAAACGATTTACCTGATGTGCTAATTCATGAGCAATAATAGTGGCCACCCATTCTTTATCAAAGTTAGATGATGTGTCTTCCTCAAGAAGTAGACCTGACTCCTGGTATGAAATTAAACCCCAGTTTTCCATCGCTCCAGAACTGAAGTCCGGCACGGCAATTTGATCTGCAATACAAAAGATTGTAGCCATGACACACCATGTGCTACGTTTAAGTTTTACTTCAATTTATGAATTTTACTTATTTCAGCTTGTTAGTCTGTTCTTGCTTCTAGCATCAAGAAAATCTAAATAATTAGAGCAAATCCATTCAGTTTATTTTATCTTTTCCCTTTACTTACCTAGTTTGTCTAATGGGTATTTCAATCCAAAGGTTGTCTCATAGAATTCCAGAATCTTTTTTGTCGTTTGGGCTGCATAATCAGCATGTCCAGCTTTAACAGCATCACCTCGAGCGTATGTCTTCAGAAAGAGAAGAGAAAACAAATCTTCACATGCATGAATGTATGGATTTGGAAAAATTTTTAATGTTTACATTGAGATATCAACAAATTAGCTCTCTTCTGACTTAAGTAAAATAAAAGGAACATACTGTTATTTTTGATCTCGGAGAGTCCTGTTTACCCATAAAATCAGATACGGTGAAAGCCAATAGATAGGTTGACATGACAGGGGTCGGATTAAATGTAGTAACATGCCATTCTTCTCCATCTATTATCTTAATAACTGGCACTGTTCATCAATAAAAAGCAGAAATAATGCATTAAACAATACAAATGTAAACATGTTCTGATTTAAAAACTCATTTTGACACAAAAGCTTACAAACAGAACAAAGAAATCTCACAAACTACTGTACCAGTGTTCCGTTTTCAAGTGTATTGTGAAGTGTATCATACATGGGACAAAATATCTTGCATAGAACTCTTCATATTTTGTGGTTTTATTTTTTATAGTATATCATTATTAGTCATTTATGTTTGTCACTGGGTTTTGTAAATATCTAAACAATAAAAAGTTGTAAAAAATACAAAAAAATTTACACATCCGAGGTTTCAGGACAGCGACGAGTGAAAAGGAAATCAGTTTTAGCACCACCAGAATTGATCAAGCCTAACGATAATAGTTAACAGTTATCTTTTCTAACCTCCGATTGTGTTAGACATCGCAGTGGTTTCAGGTCTGTGGATAATGGTAATATTAAACACAGCTTTCAAAGCTGGCTCATCAAAGCAAGGAAATACTTGTCTGGCATCTGTTGGCTGCATCTGGCTTGTGGCAAGGAATCTGTTTGTGGAGACGTATTTACAGAAACAGTGAATACAAACGAGCACAAACTCAAAGGAAACATATAACAAGACAAACATTGAAACCAAATGTCCTGAGTTTAGGTTTAAGCTATTTGTCATGAAAACTAGAAATGTGGAGGGTTTTGAAAATAGAGCAACAAAACCCTTAGGAGGCATCTTACAATAAACACATCTCAGTAGTGAATATAAACACCTTCCCAGACAAAGTGATAGCTAGCACATGGTGAATACTAGGAAGAGTTTGTGAAATGTTTGAAAGACTTTCTAAACTGTTTGTTTTAGCAAATGCATGCAAATAAATAAACAGTATTTAGAAAGATATAATTACATATCAACTCTGTCAATGATTTGGGGGGTTATAAAACTTATCAAAGTGCGCAAACTTGTAAACTGTACTGTTTAGCGTGTTGACAATATGTTTATACGCACTCCTAAGTCGCTTTGGATAAAAGCGTCTGCCAAATGAATAAATGTTAATATATAAATGTGTTACTAACTAAACATATATTGTGGCAAAATAATATTTAAACAACATAACATTTCTAACACAGAAAACACAATTATACCATCTTATGGATATAAAAAAGCTGATACGACCAGGTTTTCTAAATCTTTACCTCACTTCTTCCTTGTCATCTTTTCCTTTTACTGTGTACCGGCTCACATAAAACCCAGTCAAATCATCCAGAAGTTCTCCCTCGAACGCAGTGAAAAGTTCATAGCGGCTCCCATTTCCAAGCAACACGTCCTCGAGCTGGATCTCCAGGAAATTACTTTCATTCTGATGTATTTCATAGTGGCTCACTGATAGCCTCTTACCGAAATCAATGTCTGTCACTCTCACATCTGTGACGTTGAGGCCCCGTACATGAAGAAAGATGCTTTTGGAGCTTTTGATGCACCTTAACCTCACAGTCGAGTTTCCCTTTAAAACGAAGGATTGTTCCGTAATGTTGTCAGGCAGCTCTGCGTAAAGGTGAGGTTGGAGAAACACCTCATAGCTCTCCGGAATCAAATGGTCAGGGAGCCTAAGACTCGCCGGTGGTGCGGTTGGGATAGGCGTTGTGGTTTGTAGAGTTGGTGGAGGCTTTGGAGGATTTCTTGCTATTTGGATTCTGTAGACCACAAGCATTGCCACAACAGCGCAAACAGAGGAGACCGTAAGAACCCCAATGGCTATGGCCAGGCTCTTGGACATGAACACTCCTTTGCCCATGTCTCGTACTTCTTAGGAACCCCAAAGAGAGAGGCTAGCAAATAGAACTTGCTGTCCTGCTTCAGACTATGTACCCTCTCACAGATCTCGACAATATATGCATGGCCAAAGGCGTCAAGCAACACCACGCCTAATACGGTCTATCAAGATTACACATTAACTATCAAGGAAGAGCAAGAAACAAACAAATATGATGGTATGTCATATTTACGGTGTCACTGCTCTTTCTCCTCACATCTGGAATCAGTTAGCACATCAGTTCTTTAGCCTGAGGTAAGAAGGAAGAAAAAACATGGAAAGAGAGTATTATTGTTGGAAAAAACGCAACTATTTTCAAGTAAATCACCTAATCACTAGAATCTGAAGGAAAACATCGATACTGGTTCTCTTGAGTCTTGTTCGGAGACCCTCGGAAAGGAATGATGAGATGAGTTATCCAGCTGTTCGGCTAGAAGTGACAGCAGCAAAGTTCTCCTGACTCATTGACAAAAAGTTGATGACTTTTTCCTCAGACACCTCTACTACAAAAATCTGTAAAACTTCAAGTAAAATCTACAGAAACTAGTTTTTTTTTCTAGAAGTTAGGGGAGGGGATTCGCGCAAGTTTATTGGAATGCCCCTGCCCCCATCTTCCCCCCCCATTGTAAATTATTCTTAACATGAAAAAAGATGCGGCTTCGAATAAAATGAAAAAGTTACTTTTCTACATCGATAGGTGTTCAAGTAATGGTCAGATAATGTATACAGAACCCTTGTACAAAGGTACACTCCACTCCTAAATGAAAATCTGTAATCATTCCCTCAAGTTGATCCAAACCTTTATACATTTCTTTGTTCTGATGAACACAAAGATATTTGAAAGAATGTTGGCAACTGACAGTTCTGGGACATCTTTGACTTTACCACTTTTTTTCTACTATGGTTAAAGGATGTCTGAGAAATGTCAGTTGCTAACATTTTTAAAAAATATCTTTCTTTTTGTTCAATAGAACAAAGAAATTTTGAAAGGTTTTGAACAACTTGGAGAGGAGAAATTCATAACAGAATTTTATTTTTTGGGAAGAGTATCCCTAAGGGCAATTGATATTCCTTGGTAATGTCTTATAAACCCCTGACTTTGCCTGAATTGTAAATCATTAAGGATAAAATAACAAAGTTATTATAATATTGATAAGCTGCACCTGAAAGCAACAGTGGACCAATTGTGTACTGTTGAATAGAATGTATTTGTTAAACAAAAGCGAACAAACCTGTACAAATGATTCCTTAAAATGACCAAAAATACATTTATTGTAGCAGATCTTTCCACACAATTATTTCATTCACAGCACCACTTCTGACAAGATTCTGTTTTTAAGGGTGATAAGAGACACAAGTGAAAAAGAAGAGTATTGTGACCTCCTGTGGACGAGTATGAAGTACTGCACACAAAGTGCATGCATCAGGAAACAACATTTACATGAAAATTTAACTGAAGATTACAACAACAACAAATCACATAAAATGAACAACACAATTTGGTCGATTAATTCTTGAGTCTACATGTATTATCACTTCATAAAATGTAAGAAAAAATGATCTGGGCTGAAAACTTTATTAAAGGCACACTATGTCTTTAAGGTAGATAAATATTATTGAAATGCTTAGCACAAATATGCACATTGTATCTCAGTCAAATAGGCTTATTCATTGATTCAAGTTATTACATAAAGAATAACTTATTCTAATGTCACATTTTATAGTGATAAAGTGTCATTTATTTTGATGCCCCAAACATAGACTAACACAGGAATATATCACAATGCATATTTTCACTCACGTGAATAACCTTAAAATACCAGATCATGGGCTTATTAAAAATAAAATCCTTCCACTGAAATTCCAGTTTATCAAAGTAAGAGGATTAAAACAAAACAATAAATATCGTTTCTAAACTATTTGATAACATTTGACAAACCACCTTTAACACAGAAGGGGATTTTATCATTAGGAATGTCTGAATTTTTGTCACAGATTGCGGAATACTAAATACTGAAATAAAATCTGGTTTAGAACAGTGATGAACACAAAGGCGAAAACAATTTTCCTACCGAAACACAATTGTGAAATGTGACGGAAATGTTTTTTTAAATAATAGTTCTTGTCAATGTGATCCACACTCAATTGCCGCAATCCACTTTGTCCTCCCCAGAGCTGTTTCTTTTTGCACAATAGAACATTCAGCAGAATTCCCCTAAGCTCTTCAAAAATGTACACACAACAATAATGTCTTATGCATGGACATTTTCTTAATTTAAACCATGATAGCACTACACAAGTTGTAACAGTAACACTTTTTATTTGACCTGTATTTTAGGGTTATAAAAATATATACATTTGTCTCCTGTGCTGCTGGCTTAGATCATGGCTTGAAGTATCTGCTAATGGTTAAAAGAACTGATTATATTTTTGGTCTCTATGATTGTTTTAAAACTCATCTTCACCACAGCCAACTGTCTAAATGCTGAAGACAATAGCAAGATTGCTGGAGGATTGAGGTCAACTCTCTGTAACTTTGCTCTTTCCAGTTTGGAAGGAGTCGTTCATTGTTAAGGGCCTGTAATTTGGGTGTCCCTTGACGTAAGACCTGATACAGGCAAGGCCACCTGCTCTGTATTTGGAGTCTGGTTCGGCGGTCCAGGGTTATTCCCCGAACAATCTTTTTGGCCCGCAGCTCACGCAGCGCCGGGAGGTTGAGGCAGGAGAACACCAGACCACGACTGGGCGAAACATCCAGGAATTCAAGAGACAAGGATTCGAGAGTGTACGAGATGCCTAAATTCCGCAATGGCACCAGAAGGTGAAGTGTAAGGGACTTAAGATTGGGCAGCGATTTAGTCAGAGACTCTAAAGTGTTCGGACTGACCCCTTTAAATACCCAAAAATACTTAAGTTCTAATACACGGAGATGTTGGAATCGAGTAATCAGTGAAACCGACGTTTCGGACCAGTCAAAGTGCAGCCGCATTTTGGTTATCCTTGGGCAGCTGTGCACAAGCTTGGTCAAAAGAATCTGAAAGTTATTGACTTGGTCCATCTTGGTGATGTTTTCTTGATGAGAACTCGAACTGGTGTGGACGCGAAGGTCAAGTGGCTCCAGCAGCGTGAACGTCCAGTTTAAGTCCAAATGACTGAGATCTCTGCAATGGACGTTCTCCAGAAGGTGCGAAAGAAGTTCTACCCACTTATTGCACTCATCCCCGAGATCGAAACTGGCTTTGACAGTGAGCAAGCTAGCACCACGGGATATAAGATGGTGGGTGTAATGGTGAACCCAAGCTTTCCAGCGCTCAAACTCTCGGTTGGAAACAAGCAGACCCTCTTGGCCCAGGTGAAAAACCCCACGGCGTGAATAGTCGGCAACTCTCCAGAGCTTCCCAGAGCGAACCAGACAACTCCAGCTCACGCACACAAGTGCAGAGTTGCATTTGTCCATCTCACTAAGGAACGACAGTACGTGGAGCTGACATTCCACAGGCAGTGAATTGAAAGGGAAGTAGTCTTCATCTGTTTTAAGCCTTCTCCTTGTGCTTATGGGAACGAGGGCTCTCTTCCTTTGAGGCATGTTCGTCAATATTAGTGGTTAATTCTTCGAGATCATCCTTTTCTCGCCTTCTCTCACTAAGAGACTTGTGACTGCACCTTGAAGAGAATACAGGAACAGTTACACATCGAAACGTGCGAGAACAAATGAAGAGCTAACGATAAAAACGTGTTGTCTTGCAATAAAACACGCTGGTATTGTCTACGTTATCGCCATGCGACACAATTCACAACTGTCAAAAAACATTTGTGTAAACGCTTGGCGAACAGCCGAGGGTTCTTACCTTTGACATTGCAGAATCCTGATATATCAAGTTGATATGAATCATAAAGACAAACCAGCAAATCAATTATTTAAAAAAGCTGGTGTAAGATATATACCATATTGTTCCATTAAAGTTTTATAGATGGCTAATAACGCCTCGTTAGCATCGCCGCCGCGGACTGACACATATTTAACGGTAGCTGTAAGATGTCCAAATAAATCAATTATCGTTAGCTTAAACTACCGTAACGGCCTGACATACCTCCTTTTTTTTAGAAGACCTTTTTAATGTATGTAAAATACTGTAGTCAGCAGTTTGATGGTAACTAAGCGGCTAAGCGGCGTTGTGTATCCTTGTGAGAGAGCCTGTTGTTGTTCTACATGAATGACATCATCAATGTGCGTGCCACATCCTGGGGTGTATATGACTGATCCGAGAACAAAGCAGTAGACGTTCTTTTACTAGTTTAATCTGGGTCAAATCGAAAAGGCTGATGCAAGGACAGACTCAACCCGTTGCATTTAAATGTCTGTTGTCATGACTTTCTGCATCTAGGGGTAGATGCTGCCTTCACGTGCTCTCGGACGTTCGATAATTCCGACTACAACCCGGAAATAATTTATTGAACGGTGCTGTTTTAATGTTAGCAGATACTTGTAATTGTTTAATGCTACTAAATAATTAGTAACATTAATGTTTTAATGTTACTAAATACTTGAAATGTGACTAAATCCAGAAGTTACTTCCGGGTTTAAGTGGGAATTACCGAATTTCCGAGAGCACGTGAAAAAGCAGCAGAAATAAGCGCGTTGGACTTTAAACCAAAGCGGGGCGGCGCAGACAGATCGAACTATGACATCAAAGTACCGCAAAGAGATCGCAAAAAACGTCAAGAAACGGCTTTTGACTTTCTCTCTCTCGCGATACTTTGATGTCATAACTCGAATTGAATGCGCAGCTCTGCGCGAAGTTATACATGTGTCATCTTTGACGGGTTCCTTCATTTCTATGTTTTCTAGCATGCTTTTAAGTAAGTGGGAATCATTTTAACACGTTTTACGAGAAGAACGTTTCGTAGTGTGCATCTGTTCTAAACTGCATGATGCCCATAAACAGACTCGGGTAATACACTGGTCATCACTAATAATTAAATATATATATTTTTTCATTAAGACAAAGTTAATTGCAGGTAACCACGTTCAACGTAGACAGTAAGTTGCAAAAACAAACTAATAAATAATAAATGTGCACATTTCATGATTAAAATGTACAGAAAGCGAAATTCTCCCTTGATGATTAGACAAAAATTGATCAACCTACATGTGGTGACAAGCGGCGCTTTCATTTGCTGTTCATATATATGTTAATACTTCATACGTTGTTTATTGCTATATATTATAATTATAACATTGTTTATTCGAGCAGTTGTTTTAGAAAAACAGCAAGTCGAGAGCGTGGGGAGAGTTTGAATTTTGTAAAAGGCGATGGTGCGGCTGGATGCTGGTTGCTGCTCTACGGAAACAGAAACGCAGCGAGCCGCAAGTGCACATTTAAAGGGGAAAAACTACAACGCTCTCTTTGTATACATCTGAGTTTGACGAGGGGTTTATTGCGTTTGACCAACACCCAGCAACCTTTACCTTGTGCGAATGGGTTATTCGGACAGTTCTGAATAGAGACTAATGTTGTGATCGTCAAATTAGAGTCGATAATTTACACGTTTTAGGTCTATTTCTTTCCTAGCCGACTCGGTTGTCCTGTCGTCTCTGTTGATCTCCGGGCGCCATCTTGAATTTTAATGTAAAAAAATTCTGACAGTTTTTTGGCAGTATTGACATTTTTATTATGTTTTTCATCGCATTGGATTTTGGTGATGGACAAACATTGACCCGGCAGCCAAATAAGTGAGTTTTTTAAGTATTCTGTAAATACGATAAGCGAGATCACTCCTTTTCCGGGTGTCGGCTAGCAGTCGTGCAGTTAGCTGCACATAAGGCCCATCGCTACACTTATTTTTGCACGTTAATGTGACCCTCTGTGAAACTATTCGGTGAAATCAACATTATTAGATGCTATGCTGCTATTATCGTGGCGACTGCACTGCTATCTGCCATGGTCGCTGTTTTATAGACGTTAGAGCAGACGGTTCGGTAAGCCTCATTGTTTTGTTAGCGGGATGCTAGGCTAGTTAGCGTTAACAGTGTTTACTTTAACTTCTAATGTGGCTAAACAGTTACGACCAAACTGCATTTAACAAATAAAAACCATTAAATTACATCAGCTTTGCTTTTCCCAAAGCAGTTGGTTTAATAAAACATTCACGCGAGGCTCAAATTTGAATCGGCGAGTGGGTTTGTGGTGGGATTTAAATGCACAGCGGATGGGAGTGTGCTTAGACACGGTGAAGCGAAGTCTACTGATGCAGGCTATCAATTATATTAAATACATAACGTTAGCTGTGTGAAATAGTGAGTGTGACATTATAAGTAAGCCCACAAAAAACTAGGAGATTTATAGTTTAAGTGAAGGCAGTTTTGTTATCTCCAAGAGGAGCCAGCGGGAGGCGCTCTGTCCTCACTTGAAAAGTTAATCGACACAGTTCTGGATATTTCGACGAATTGCATATCACGAGATCAGTTACTAAATCTATAAACTGTATGAATTGCACAATAATTAGCATAATAATTAACCGCATTCATTGTTGGCATAAAGGTGATTTTTTTTAAACGTTTTTATTATCTTTTATGCAGGTGAAGCACCATCAACAAGTGAGGTTTGATTCGGAGCACTCTAAATTCGGCAGACAATACAGCAGATCAGGCTCCAGTCCAGTTGTTTCAGATGTCTCCTTGTTGAATGTTTTCTCACAAGCACACAGAAGCTCAATGCGCCTTGTCCAGACAGCCAGCTGGTATGAAGTAGATGGGAGAATCCAAGAACATGGTGCTGAATGGCAGGAGACATGGTAGCAAGTTCTCCAGCAATCAGCCCGTAAGCAAGTCCAGGCTGCAAAACTCACAGAGAGCCCATCTGCGTCAAAACAAGGGCTCCCCGAGTGTCAGAAGATGCAGTAGACGTAAGTCCCTTTAAGAAAAGGAACCAATGGTCTCCAGCAGTTTTCAAAGTGTCTCCGAAATTCCAGACCCGTCTTAGATAAACGAAAATTTTAAATGAATGTTAAACTGACAGGTTGTGGTGGGGCGCCCCCAGAGGCAGAAAGGCGCCATGTACCTTCTTCTGGAATGACTGCCAAGGAGCTGTGTGAATATGATGATCTAAGCACCAGTTTGATCCTGGATCCTTACCTTGGCTTCCAGACTCACAAAATGAACACCAGGTTTGTCTGCTTAGATTACATTGAGCTGTCTAGTTTATAGGACTTGGGTGAATGAGACTTGACTTTGATGTATATGTAACATATTACATATTATTTTAGGTTTCGACCAATCAAAGGTCGACAAAATGAGCTGAGGGAGGTGATCGATCGTTTCAAAAAGCATGACAACATGGAGAAAGCTTTTCATGCTCTGACCTCTGGTGACTGGACGAGACATCACTTCCTCAACAAAACCAAGTCCCAAGAGAAGCTCTTCAAAGCGCATGTAACCTACACAAACAAACGTTCTTAAAGATATCAACTCACGTTTTTTGTTAAATGGTGATTGTAATTTTACTGTTTATTTATTGTTTTTCTTGGGTCTCGGCAGGTGTTTGTTTACCTACGTATGTTTGCATCGGAGAGCGGGTTTGAGATCCTTCCTTGCAATCGCTACTCTTCAGAGCAAAATGGAGCCAAAATTGTAGCAACAAAGGATTGGTGAGTTAACCGATTTATTATCATATAATCAATTTCTCTACGATACTTGTACTCCCCTTAACTTTGTTTTGGCACACAACAGGAAGAGGAATGATAAAATCGAGCATCTCGTGGGCTGCATTGCTGAGTTGTCTCCCAGTGAAGAGAGACTGTTGCTTCATCATGGAGAGAATGATTTCAGTGTCATGTACTCGACACGCAAAAACTGTGCACAACTCTGGCTGGGACCAGCGGCTTTTATCAACCACGGTATATTTCTTCCTGATGACACAATGAACCTTAGGTATCTTGCGTAGTAAATTTATGTTTGTCTTGTTCGTTTTTTTTTTTTACAGATTGTCGGCCAAATTGCAAGGTAAATATGTGAACACTGGACTCTGCTTTCTATGAATGTTTACTTGGTGATTAAGTAAAAAGCAGGAAATTAAATTTTGCTGATGCCAGGGGTTTGTTACAGTTTGTGTCAACAGGGCGGGACACTGCTTGTGTGAAGGTTCTGCGGGACATTGAACCAGGGGAAGAGATCTCCTGTTACTATGGAGATGGTTTCTTTGGCGAAAACAATGAATTCTGTGAATGCTATACTTGCGAAAGGTATCGTGATGCATGCTTCTAATTTCGGACGCTTTTAGGAATGAACCAAGAGACTGTTTAATACACAAATATATAATTCTGCTCTATTAAAATAATTCTTGAGGGAGTAGTACAAACATTAAATATGTGCTGTGTTTTTCAGACGTGGCACTGGTGCTTTTAAGTCGAAAGCTGGGTTGCCCGTGGAGGCTCCAGTGATCAATAGCAAGTATGGCCTAAGAGAAACAGACAAGCGTCTGAACAGACTGAAGAAGCTTGGGGAAAGCTGCAGGAACTCTGACACCCAGTCTGTCAGCTCCAACACAGAGGCAGACTCTCAGGAACCAACCACTTTACAAACAAGTAGGATGACTTTTTACGTGTTTAATGTCTTGTGTTGAGAATGTTGTAAACTTATCCCTTTTTTTTGTGTCTCCAGCATTACGGAAAAGGACTTCACAGTCCTGTGTCAAAAAGCCTGGAGAAGCTAAGGCGGTAACAAGGCAAACTCCGTCAAGCACTCCTTCTTCTACCTCATCCTCGAAACGAAGTCAAACGAATATTTCAAGTTTACCAAAGAGACACAAGTCAAAGCCGACACAACCTTCGCCTAAAGGAAAAAGACGCTGTCGAAGTGTATGGACGAAGAGCTCCACCAGAGTGAGAAATCTCAAGGAGCAGACAAGGGACAGGCACTGTTCTGTTCAGGGCCCTGGAGACGGTGCAGCACGGTCGTCAGAAAGCAATCAGATGTTTTCAAAGGGTACTTCCTTATGCAAGGATAGCGTGCTTTGCCCTTACAGAACTCGTAGGTCCACAAGGACCTCTCTTGGTGCTCAGGGGGTTGATGGCAGCACACAAGCATTAAATGAGCCGTCAAGCCCAGCCACAGCTCAGGGTGGTGTGGTCCTCAAGACAGAGCCGGGAGACCTCATCCCCGTGACGCCTGGGCGCCAGCTGAACATGCCTAGTTTAGAGTATAGCTGTCCTAAGAAAGGAACGTGTCCCAGAGGTAGACGGACAGTAAAACAGGAAGACTCGGACTCCTACGGAGATTCCTTTCTCCACGAAAGCGTGCCTGACCTGAGGCATGCGGTTCGGGCTGCAGATGTAGCAGACTGTGGGAAGGTGGTGCTTGGCCTCCCCGGCCGTCACCAGCACTACAACGGCTCGGCTAAAAGCAGCAAGGCCCTCCGCCGTGGCAAGGGAAAGAAAAAGCGTCAGATCACACGCTACGATGCTCAGCTGATTCTGCAGAATAACTCGGGCATCCCCAAGATAACACTACGCAGGCGTCGGGACAGCAGCAGCAGTAAAAACGAGCCCAGAGAGCCCAACTCGTCGAGTTCCTCCAAAATCAGCATCAAGTTTAGTAAGGAACCAGAGACGGACAGGAGCAGCTCGTACGTGGCGAAGCTGAATAACGGATTCAACCACGGCTCCCACAGCAGCTCCACCAAGCTCAAGATTCAGCTGAAGCGAGAGGAAGACGGCACATCCTTGCATCGGGCGTACCCGGAAGATGTCACCTTGGGGATAATGCAAAGAGAAGCAGGGGACGACAAGGAGGTAGGTCAGAACGTAGACGTGGAGTCATTGTCTTCGGAGGATGAAGAAGAGGACTACTTTGATAATGAGGATGATTTTATCCCACTCCCACCAGCAAAACGTCTACGTCTTATCGTGGGCAAAGATTCCATAGACATTGACATTTCCTCCAGAAGAAGAGAAGATCAGTCCCTTAGACTCAATGCATAAGCTGTGTAAATATCCATTGTTTCAATCACGTTCATTTGAAATCTGTAATTTAAATGGAAAATGTAAATGTACAATTAAATCATGGCAAAATATCTTTCTTTACATTTTAGTGATGGCACTTCTTTATCGTTTCCTCACTATGAATATGAATATTGTAGATAGTGTACAGATTATGTATGAATCCAAGTCTGATAATGTGCAGATGTTTGTTAGCATTTTGTCCATCTTAAATGTTCTATTCCATGAACCTCTTGGCTTTGTGTGATGGTGGGATGATCCACTTGGGAAACACTTGCATGGTTTCACCTTAGAGAGTTGACACTTCATATTTAAACAACAGTGTTGTGCGACTCCCATCAGCTCGATTAGGATTGTTTACCCAAAAATAAAACTTGTCATCATTAACGCACCCTCATTTGGTTTCAAAGCTATATGCGACTCTTCTGTGGAACACAAAATAAGTTATTTTGAGAAATGTTTCAAGTGCTTTTGTGTCCATACAATGGAAGTCAATGCAGGGCAATGTTGTTAGGTCACTGACATTCTTCAAAATCTGTGTTCTACAGAAGAAAGAAAGTTTTTGAATGTCATGATGGTGTGTAAATGATGAAAGACATTTATTTTTTGGACTATCCCTTTCAGGGAATATTTGAGCAAACAATGTACAGAAGAGTGTTGACAAAATACTAAACAAATTTCTCAAAATCTCTCCACTTGAATTTTTTGTATCAAAATCCTTTTTAAGCACGTGTCAGATGTTATGGCCATGGAAGGGCCGTGGTGCTCGTTGTGGTGGCCTGGTGCTGGTCCATTAAGATAGGAGGCAATTGAATTATTATTCTGTGAACGTCAGACCTAGATACGTGTCCCTAAGGATAAAGTCCTCAAGAAGTATGAGTTGTGCTGAAATGTCATGAATCACTAATCTGTTTTCCTGAATCTTGATCATTGTGGTATTCAGTACATCGGATTGACTTTGTGGCTTTGTGTGCATTTTGTGCTCTGCCTAAAAATGAAAAAAATTAAAAACTTAGGTATTTAAAGCAGTTGTGTTTCCTTACCCTATAAGTAGGCAACTGCCATTTTAGGCTACTTTTATTTGTAACTTTACTGTTTTTTTTTTCATTTTACTTTACATTCTGTAGTGTCAAAGGTCTGCCACAATGGGCTTGAAGCTATCAGCTTCTGATGATCACGAATCTTTGATCTCAAACTCACTCTGAAGAGCATCATGACAGTAACAATGTAGGATGTATACATAGTCTGGGGGCATACTGTTCACTCTGTATATTCTGGGACTTGTTTTTATTCAACTGTTTTAAGTACTTGAAAACTATAAAATTCATTTCCAAGATATTTTGGCTTATGTTGTTATTTTACGTGCGTTTGTTAGTGACAAAGCCATACTGTTCATATTATTAAAAACTTTCCAAAGATACAGGAGACATTCCATAAACTCTGGGCTTTTACTTAAATATAAAATATTCCTGTTTTGTTTGAGAATTTATTCCGTGTATAATTTTTTTTAACGTGGCGAAAACAAACATGCATACACGCCTATAAAGGGTGGTGCCGGATTTTTGTGTATGACGTGCTCATTTTTTCTTTCTGCAAACCAGTTTTGTTAGTCTACTGGTTATGTGCATTTTTACTATTTCAGTGTGTTTTGAACATTTTACAACACAAACCGGATATTTCATACGACATGTCTCGTCGTTCTAGATTACGTTGATGTTCTTTTTGTTCAATACTATTTCATCAAATTGCACGCATATATGTCGATGACTCGAAACACACACTAGCTTGAATACCGCTCCCATCATGTTCTGGATATGAAATGAATCATGAGACTTTTGCTCGGGTCTCGCGAGATGTTGCGGAAAGCTTTCCAGTGTATGTTATATCTTTATTTATTCTATGTTTGGCTAACATGTGTTTTAGTTTTTGATACAATACAAAAAAAGCGCCATAAAAATAAATCTGACTTGACTATATAATTAAATATAAGATATAATTTCATAGAAAAAACGTAGTGTTACATATTTTATTGGGGACAACTCCAGAGTTATGTATTTTGTAAAACTATTTGTATCATATAATTAGAAACACCACATTAATTAACGTTATATGTTTGCACTTTCTAAGTGTGTCCCATCGGGTTAGAAATACTTAATGCTCACTTAGGATCTTCACGCCCACTAAAACACCAGGGACAAAAACAGGAAAAACATCAAGAAAGTAGTCAAGTGGTCAAGTGCAAAGACCGCAAGTGGGGGTATTTGGACGCAGCCTCTGTGTCCCAATTTGGGGGCTGCGTGCTTTGAAGGCTGAATTTTAAGACCGATTGGGTCACAGCAGCGCGACTGGAGTCTCGATTCAAAGGTTGCTTCAAAAGCAGCATCAGAATGCAACCTTACTTCCGCAGGTTATTAAGGATAGAACAAATGTATCCTTCACAATTTTGGCTATCCCGAGATTCATTGGGCGCCTGAACCGGGTTGAAACTTTTAAATAATCTATCAAAACTTTAGTTAAATAAAAATATGTGATTCACAAAAACGGTAAATTTCAGCGTTTTATATATGTATAATAGTAACATGATGTTGTTAATAAACATTATTGTTGCAGCATTGTGTTTTTAGTATTTGTTAGGCTGTTCAATTTAATATACTGTTGGGCTGTTTTAATATACATAAACGTGTCTCATTCTCGAAAAGAAAATATTTTTCTGGCTCCGTATTTGTTTAAAAATGTCAGAAACGTATCCTGCTGTCACCACGCAACAGGAGCAGCAGGTGACGCAAATCACGTAATTGGAAATGCTCCGCGAGGCAAGCCCGTCTCGTTTCAGTTCGCTTCTTGGACTTTTGAGACTGCGTACTTTGAAAACCAAGTCCTCGTTTTCAAGTCCGCGACCTTAAAGGTTGTAGCCCCTGAATTTGGACACAGCTATAGTGCAGAGCTTTTGAAAAACAGAGTTATGACACTCACTCGAGCTGTTTCTGAATTCGTCCCCTCCTATATGGTGCACTATATCGGGAGTCCGCCATTTTGTAGTGTGGTCCGAATTCTTTTTTTTACTACTCTTTACCCACAATGCATTCTGATTTTGAGGGCACATCCGATGTACACTCGCTCACTTATGTTACCCATGATAAAAGTTGAATCAACCGTCTGATTAGAATCAGCTCGAGGAGAGAGACGAATATACGTTAAAACATTTTTTTTCACACTTATTTTCTACTTTTTGAGAATAAACAGATTAAATTAATTTTATATAATAATTTATTTGTAATATATAAAGCCATTGTATTAAAGGTAATACATGTTTAACGTGGCAAACATTTGTTCTCTTCTTTTTTTAAACTAATACAATAAACGTGACAAATTATGTAAAAATGAACTTTGCCATTTTACAAAACATTCCATATTAGACACACAGGTGTAATATAAGCGTTATGACGAATTTCCGCGACAGTACTGTCAGACGCAGGATATATTACGCTAGTGTCCGAAATTGTTCACTCATTTTCATTCACTTCTTCCACATATAGTGGATTATTTAGTATTTGCTATACATGTAATAACGTTAGTGAATGAATGAACAAGTGAGCGATTTTAAACGCAGCTGTAGAGGTCCGTTTGAAGACTGGAATACGGAAGTAACTCGTGTCATGGAGCGGCCAATTCAGTACCTCAGAGATGACGTAGTTTATATGCTAACCCGGAAGTATGCATCGCGCTGGTTGCCTCGACCGAAAGCCTATGCACTTTTCCCATAGATTTTTGGATGTTTATGATGTTTACACTTTTTGTCTAGCAAGATAATGTTTACAAATCAACACCAAATGTGTTACTTTGTAAGCCGAAATAAAACCGGTAGAAGTCAAAAGCTTACACAATGCTATAAACAGACTACACTTAAGGTTGCTCGATATCAACGTCGTCACCACCACCAAGCCTCCGACAACTCTTTCAAACTTTATTAAAAATGTGTTCCCTGGTAAGTAATTACTCCGTGAATTCGCATCTAAGTGAATTCGCATCTAGTTTACTGTGTGTTCAGACCAAACGCGAATGAAGCGCGAGTGATTTACATGTTAAGTCAATGCAAAGACGCGATAGACCTACTTGCGGCGCGATTGAAAAATATGAACTTAGACGAAAATTCGAGCCGCGTTAACCAATCAGGAGCTTGCTCTAGTAGTGAGGTGATTATGATGTTGCGAGCGGAGGCAGAAATCCCAAATAACAATGGAGGACAAAATTATCGTTGCTGTATGTGGAAGCCTGAATCTGTACGATACATCTTACTTTTGTTAAAAGATCTTGCTTGAAAGAAAGTGAGTGAGGAGGTCGGACAATCTGGTCAAATCAATCTTTAAGCAATTTGAGCAATATACGAGACTGGAGCCGCCTGGCAGAAGCCCCTCCCATGACGCGAATTCGCGTCTGTAGTGAAGTGAATTTGACGCGCGAATGAAGCGAGTAAACTCAAAATGTTCAAGCGTCCAATTTTGGTTTGAACACACACGTACGTCCGCCTATATTTATATTATTTACTTTTAAAATGTTACCGTTGCTCAGCCCTTATGGCTTCATAGTACGGAGAAGTGTCCACCCGATCCACACTCACGAATCTCGGCGATTGGCTGAACTAAAGAACATGGTCAATAAAACAAAGACATCAGTTTGACTCATCGCATGCGGATTATGTCCGTAATCTTTTAGCGCTGAGACGGCTCTATGTATCAGTTTCAAACGATCTCCAAATCCAGCGTTATATCCACCGTTTATATAACATTATATATATGTTATATAACATCACACAAATGCAGTGAACTAATAAACACCTGAACTTAGCGAACGCAAGCTCCTTCTACTCTCCATGCCGCCGCGTGCTTTTCCGGGAGAATTGTCCAATAAGGGACTAATAAAAATAGTTACAAAACTGTTTTATATGTTAAAAAAAACTTTCCGAAACCTGAACGATCGCTGGTCGAGTGAAGTTGCAGTACGAGTTGCAGCATCCCTTTAAAATCCATGTTTATATGTTGACAGCACGTATTTGTTTGGATCTATTGAGTGCTCCATGTACTACGTGACCACATGGTGGCGAGATCCAGTGTCGTATCTCTCAAATTCCACAGCTCTGGACTATCGTATCACACTTGATTTACAAGTAGGCTATGCCAGAAACGTTTCGAAAGACCCGTCAAACCAAAATGTTTACTGTTTTTAGTAAAATATGGGAAAGAAAAAGCTAAAAAGAAAATATAAATTTAAAAGGATACATTTCGGCAAAATAAATTCAGATCATAAATTGTTAAACTCTGTTTTTGCAAAAAAGATTAAAACCTTTGAAGAGATGATCTCAGTTACCCAATCAGGTCTTATGAAAGGGAGTTCTGTTATATAAAGTTCGACTTGTTCATGATATATTGGACTGTTCGGATCTCACTGAAAAAGGTACCTTAATTTTATTAATTATTGCAAGGCGTTTGACTCAATTGATCATGATTTTATTTATACAGTTAGACAAATCTGGTTTTGCATTAAAATGTAAAAAGATGGTAAAAATATACACGAAGATATAAACAGCAGTGTTTCTTTAGCAAAATATTAAATATGATTGTTAGATTACCAGTGAACAGAAACACAATGTTTAATTGATTCCGTTCCACCCCATTACTCTGCTAAATAAAAAAAATTCTGTGTACTATGTTTACAAATGTAATGTTATTCATAGTATTGAAACGATCGCTGCTGATTGGGCTGACATTTTTGGCACGCCCACCAAATAAGAGAAAACGTATCTCAAACCCTCCCTGCGTTCCTATTTGCCTACTTACACTATGCCCTAATAGTAGGTACTGTTTTTGTGTGGAAATAGTAGGTACTTTTGAGTGCATGGCAAAAGAGATCGCACACACTACCACATACTAACAGGAAGCGGAAGTGACCGTTGTTGCCTAGACAACATTGTGGCCAATAACTGTCACACACATCAAAATACAGCTCTTCTTTCCATTAAGGTATTTATTCATTCAAAATGTATTTACATTTGTTAATTTAGTGATGCATCATAATTTATTAACGTAGTGGAGCGTCACTAAACTCCGGCTACTCGCGGTGAGTTGTGGGTAATATCAGCCGTTAGTGTGCATCATTCTGCACTTCGAATTTTTACCGGAAGTAGTAGACCATCCGGGAATCTTTTGAATACTATTTTCAACATACTACGATTCGGGACGTACTAATTCTGCTTTCGAATACTATAAGGACGGATAGTACGCTGATTGGAATGCATCTCAAACCCTGTTGCAAACCGTTGCGCACCGTTTCCAGGAAACGTTGCGAACCGCTTTGATCTTGAACGTGCCCCAGGTTTAGTATAAGGGGACGTGACTCTGTTGTCCAATCAGCGAACGGAATAGGCGTGGTCAGGTTACGTGAGTCAAACCTCTTCGACTTCAATATTAAGAGGGCTCGAATAAACCAATTTGACGCAGTGTTCAACAGTCGTGCGTAGTTTTTCTTTGAAAACAAGACATCCGCGTTTATTTACTTGCTTTATACCGACAAAAAAAAGTTGCACAGCTAGTCTGCGTTTAGACAATTTACACCATATTTCACATTCTTAACAGCAGCAAGCATGAAGACTAAATTTGTAAATGGCGTGTCTTCATCGCCTTCAATGTCTCTGGGTTTATTGGTAAGTGAGAATGTTCTCGAAGTCCAACCAGATAGCGGAACCGACTGCAAAGATATTATCCGACCGGATGAGCCCGACCATCAGACGAAGCATAATGCGTATCTGTGGTGCAAAGAGTTTCTTCACGGAGCCTGGAAATCCGTGGATGAAGATGATTTCCAAATCTCTATCATCAGGTATTCTTATTTGCAGTGTAACAACCTTTGAAACGTTATTTTTTAAAATTCCTTCATTTTATGATCCGCGTTGGAAAGCATGCGACGTGTTTGCTATAAACGCGTGAGGATGTTACGTTTCTTGAGATGACATATTTGCTGACAGTTTATGGGATGTGTTTGTGACTATGTTCACGAGGTAATAAAGGTTTACTCAACATGAGTGTGATTTAACGTTAGCCCCTCTTGTCCTCACGACCGTGGCTCTGTTTTAACATAGCGGTCTCCATACTTAAACAGCATATTTTGCGCACTCCGCTGCATCTCTTATTCTTCTAGGTAGTGAGCTCACTAGGTTTTGAGACACGTATTAAGGTTTTATTGTTACAGCTCAGTTTTGGCTAATCTTTGTAAGAATGTCGATTTTTTTTTTTAATAGAGTGATCCGTTTTCTTTATTAATGTGTGTGTTTTGCTTTTTAGGGGAGGTCTGAGCAACAAGCTATTCCTCTGTTCCTTACCAGAGAATCAACCGAGTCTTGGAGGTGAACCAAGAAACATCCTTCTTCGCCTTTATGGACAGATTCTGCAGGTGTTTTCTTTGTTATTTGCTAAATGTTAATGGATGCATTCAGATGAATATTGTATAATGTAGTGTAATCAGATACAATTGACATCATTTAAAATATAGAATTTTGAAGGGCACTTGCTTTGTATATAACATTTATAGTCTACTAGCACCCAATTCCTTAAACCATGGGATGTTATGATGCTTGTTCTTTCATAAACTGTGTAGTGATGTCATTTTTATGTCTTTAGAAATTAGGTGAATATCTCATGTTGGATAATTACATTTAAACCATTGACCTGTATTTTACAAGCTGGCAGAATTGTATTAATTTGTACAATGTGAAACATACAAAATATGAGGAAAAAGCTATATTGAGTCCCCACACCAGTACAAACCGTTACTGATGTGAAAGCAGAATGGAAAAATGACAAATTTGCCACCTTGTAAAATAGTTACACTTTCCCATAAGATTGTGTTGGAAGTGTATTTCTGGCTGATAGCTTGCATAACAGTATTTTGTCAATAAGATTATACGGGTAAATAATAACCCATTGAAAATGCCCATATTACTTTATCTTACGTAGAACACAAAAGGTGCAGTTTTTTTAACAGTAGCCTTGCCACTCTTGTACATATAATGAAAGTAAATGATGGTTGATGCCAAGCCTGCAGAATCCTACTGCTGCTCTTTGTGTAGAACAGTCCTAAATCTAAGCTGCTGTTCAAATAAAAACTTGGCACTTGCTCTAGCTTTCGTTGGCATACAAATCAACAATTAGTTTGAGTCGGATCCAGTTCTCATTCACTTTCATTATAATGGAAACGAGTGGGATTTATCAAAATCACCTTTTTTGTTCTGTGAAAAATACAGGTTGCATTTTATTTTTGCTTAAAAAATCTTTGAATACAGCTGAGAAGTGTGCGTGTTTGAATGTAATGTTAAGGTAATATTTCATCTATTTTTTATTCAACAAATGTAGTGCATATTCATAAGCTGAATTTAATTAGGCAGGTAGCATATGTCTTGTGACTCTCACGGGGCACAAATCCCAGTTTTAAGAGAATAAAAACTGCTCCTCAGACAAAAATTGTGTATTTATGTGTAAAAAAGCAAACAAGCATTTTTACCCTCTAAGTTTAAAGAGACAGTTTTTGTTGGGTAATGTACCTCCATGGCTGTACTTGCGTGTCTTCTTTGCCGTAGGCTTGCCAAAGGAGCACTCTTGTTTCCAGGTGATCCCAGCATGCCACTCACGGTACAGTATGTGATCCCTGAAGCCACAGTATTGTCCTCAACAAAGTTTATGCCCTTCTTTCAAGTCTTTGAGAATTACGCGCATGGCGTGCGCTGCTTTGAAGTGTTCTCTGCCTCTATCTGCCTTATTCTTAATGCTTTAATACACCATTAATGTAACTTGCATCAGAATATTTTGATTGTTATGGACAATTAATCTATTATGTCATCACAGTTGCATTACAACAATACCATAAACCTACAGTATGTCTTATAGTAATGGTAACTATAAACAAAGAAAAAAAAATCTTTACGAAAAGTGTTTCTAACAATATATGCATATTTAGTTTCTATTGTTATATTAGTCTAATATTCATACTTGTTTTTATATACAATTTTACAGATATATTTATTCATATATATAAAGTCCATATACATTTTCATGAATGGATAGATAGAATGTAAAGAAATTATGTAAGGTTCCTTTTGGTGTTTGCCTTTTGTATCCAAGTGATTAGTCATTGATTTTGTGAATGACTTTTTCCTGAGTCATTTTCAAAACACAATGACGTCATACCTGATGAGGTGTCCGCAGGTACACAGTCCAGGCTCGGGAGTCAGGTGTATAAAATATGGAAACCTCTGACCAAAGCATTAGTTGATGCCATATCACAAATGACGGGGCTTGTGGACTTTGGTTCACAGTGATACACGTATAAATCTGCCATTAAGGTTAATTAAGCATTTTATAAAAGTTAAATTTCAAACTGGGCACTGACAGTTACCTGAGTTGACCATTATTAAACTAGACAAGGTTTATTTGCGGCCCTAGCATTCACGTTGCTTCTGTGAGATAATGTAAATTACTTTGGCCACCAAAAATTCTTCACTTGTCATGGAGGATACCATACCTTCACGTACTAAATAGTTGTGCTTGGTCTCAGTGGAACAATGTTTTCATAATAGCTATCATAAAATAGTGGGCATGAAAACAACATTTTAAAGTCCGAATAAAAGGAGCCTCTTGTGCATCCTAAATTCAGAGCTATCAGCCCTTACTAATGCTTGTAAACAACTATTCATGTTTTATCTTTAAATTAGTGTGTTGTTTTTACTATTTTTTATAGCGATTTTGAAATATAACTGTTTGGAAATCTGAATATCAGCGATTGTTGTCAGTTTATGAAGATCAAAATGTCTCGACAATACCACTTTGTACTCATTTTTAGTCTTTGCTTTCTCTCTTATTGCTAGATGTCCTGTAATAAAGGGGATTCCAGACAGTCAGACATTGAAAATCACTTTCAAGTAAGTAACAAATTAGCACAGGTCATTTTTAAACGTATGGGTTTTATGTGTGAGCTGAATAAAGAACTATGATTCTAACTCTATAAGCTTCTTGTGGTGACACATTTATTCTTTCTTAATTGCACCTCATCAGGCATGTTATAATATAATGAGGTCAAAGAAGAGCCAAAACTTCATAAAAATATAAAAATGGAGTTGTTGTTATATTTACCTCCTATTCTGAGCAAACTTTCACCCTCAAGGGGGTGGGACGAGCTATTTAGGTCATCAGATATGTTTTGTTTGGACCTTTACTGTTGTGATTTTAAACTTTTAGGTCAAATTTTTCCATAAGCACTTGGGTTGGATTTCTTGTTTTCAAGTGGATTGTCTATTGGACAAACAGGGCCACTGAGGTAATTTCTAAATTATAAATGCAAAAAAGAAATACACAGTAAATAGATCAAATAGACAAATATTTTTAATCAAGTCTTGTTCGCGAAAACATCTAAACAACCTTAACATAACAACTACATTAAGTCAGACTTTTATGGTCCTATTGGGATTTTTTTAAGCATAAATCTGAATGTAATCAAACAATTCTGTCATCATTTAAAGAAGGTTGATAACCGAACAGCACTGGACACCATTCACTTTAATTGTATGGACACAAAACCAATGCAAGTGAATAGGGTCCAGTTAATAATATGTTATACATAGTATGTTATACAGGTTTAAAATGAAAAGAGGGGGAGTAAATGATGACAGAATTTTTATTTTGGGGTGAAATATCACTTTAAGTCATGGAATCTCTTCATAAAATGGCAAAAGGAAATGTTTTGTCAAGGGATTAAAAAGTCTGAAGTAAATTTATCTTGTTTTAGGGATATTTTTGAAAAAGATTTTTTCAATGTGTCATTTGTTGACATATTCACTGCAACATCTCAAGTGTGTCTCATTAGTCGTACAAAAAAGATTGCACAGAATACCTATGACATACTTTATCATCATTTCTTATTAAGTTACATTGTCTGCTTACGTGTGAATCCTACAAGACATTTATCCCAGCATTAACTTCACTGTCTGTGGCTCTTTAGTCTGATCTGTGTAGTCTTAATTCTGATTTGCAAATGTAATTTTGTGTGGATCCATCCAAAGTACACAGAATACAAAGCGGTATGTAGAAATGGCCGTTAATAGTGCTAAAATGAACATTCAAAACACCTGCAGGTAGATTTTGTCCTTGTACTGCTAGCAGGGTGTTTGTGAACCGATCTGCTTCACTAATCCAGTGATTATGCCGTGTGTATTAAGAGGAATGAAGCACTGGAAAAACCCAGCAGCTGTCACTCTACGGCCACATGATGGGTCAGAGACGAGGGGTGGAGCTGGAAAACCAAAACCTGAAAACTACAAAAAATTCCATGTTATCTAGACAAATATAAAAGAGAATCACAATTTTTGTATTGTTAGGTATGTTTTAAAACTTGTCAGTGGGGTAGAAGATTTTTTTTTTTAGAAATATTCTCAAATTAAAATATTCTCATTTTTAACACCATCAGACGTTTTTTGCAGGTAAATTAGATAAAAGAATGGAAACTTGATTATTTTCTGTAGATTTCTCGAGTCATTCTGTACATGCTGCCTGTATTTAAACATTTTTGTGTTCATTGAGGTCAAAATCTATTGGCCAAGTCAACAAAATTGAATGTTTTGGGAAAAAAAGATTTGTTCAATTTCTGGAACGGTCCTTCTCCAAAGCCAGTGAAGGTACTTTCCAAGTATGTGTTTAGGAAGTGTAATTTCCTTCCAGATTTTTCCGCCAGAATTTTGTAGCGTCCTGTTTTATTTCTGAGAGGGCGGATGTTTTTTACAGTTTATCTACAGATGAAATGGCTTTCCCTCAACAGGTTGGTTGCGCAATTGTGGTTCATTCTTGAAATATCAAACATTGGGATAAAGGACTCGCAATACTTTCATCTGACACCATCAGCTTTACAACTGTAAGGTAGCAGAATAAAATACAAAGCTACTACACACTCAATATTCATATATAACCCTATTACATTATTGTCTATAGCTTTACGTAATCCATGTTATCTCAAGTTTAAGGACCTTTATGTAACTTAAATAACATAGATAAAACCTCATATTTCAGTATTTCCCGGTAGTTTGTTCTATCAGGTTAGTGGGAATTTTTTGTTGCGTTTAAATAATATACGTTGTCCCTGCTAAATAATGATTATCTTACTTAAGATTTGATAAAATGTTAAGCTTTTATTATTCACATGTAAACATTTGGTTGTATTGTTGACGGGACACTAAGCAGATGATTTATATTACTTTAATTGCAGGAACGCTGTAATCTCCTCTTAAGTGACACAGGATTGAAAGGGTTTTAGTAACAACTGTTTCATAAACATTCTCTTTATTTATTGCAGCTGGAGTGATTTTTGACATGCGTTTGAATAATTCATGTTGATTCATGTTCACCTTTAGAACTAGTGCCTTGGGATGAAATGTTGAGGCATTAGTTCAAAGTACAGCTCAAAGTGACAGGTGACTGGTAAATAAGTAATTTTCTCATCCTTTTTTCGGTTTGAGCTCTTTTAGAATCTAAAGAAAGAAAACTGAAACGTATAACTTGTAGAAACTGTGGCAAAGGGATGCCTTGAGCAAATACCCACATGGGAAGATCGCTGTTTCGCTTCTGGCTGTTTACACCCTGACTGGTCCAAAACAAGGCTTAATGTCATTTCTAGTTAAGCAGCCACAATGAATGACTGACTTGTTTGCCACATTCTCTCTCTCAGCACAGTTGGTTCTCTTGTTTTCTTTTTTTAACTCATTTCGCTTGAGAGTTCCTATACTGAGTCCATCTGTATTATTAGAGAACAGTTGGCTTGGGTTTAGAGTTCATTGTGTAGACGTCCTTTATAGCAACACAGATTTAACTGAACTCCTCATTTAGGGAGTATGACCATTTTAGATACAGTGTAAGCTATTTAAAGTCACTGCGCCTATGAGTTCATGCAGTCTGAAGTTAAATATCGATCCTTCAGCATCAATCTAATGTGATATCTTTTGACCCTTAGTTTTTCTATCAACCTTAATGTAATTGTTTGAGTGTTTATTTAGTCTAGTTGCTGTTTGTTTACAGGGTGCTGATGCTATGGTGTTGGAGAGTGTGATGTTTGCTATCCTGGCCGAGCGTGAGCTGGGTCCCAAGCTGTATGGCATCTTCCCCCAGGGGAGACTGGAACAGTTTGTCCCAGTAGGTCTTAATATTTACAGTTTAATATTACATCTTACGATAATTGAGCAGACAGCCTAAAGCTGTTTAGACAATCTGCGTGCAGAAAGAGCTCACGTCATGTGTTTTGACACTAATCCATATGAATGTCATGAGAAGAAAGTCACATGAGAGAGTGCAACCGCTCAGGACGGACAAAAGATATGGGCAAATGTCCCTCTGACCACTGTTTATTGTATAAATACATATCTAAGACTGTATCGTGTTATACATTTTCAATAAATGTTTTGTTTGTTGGTTAGTTAACATTATAGCTGGAACAAAACTGACAGCAAATTGTTTGTCTGCAGAGCCGAAAACTGTCTACGGATGAGCTAAGTGTCCCTGTCATATCTGCTGAGATTGCAGAGAAGATTGCCAAATTTCATGGGATGAGAATGCCTTTCAACAAGGAGCCAAAGTGGCTGTTTGGCACCATGGAAAAGTGTGTGATCATAAAACATCAGTTCTGTCAATCTTTCTAAAGCCTGTCCAGTTTGTTTAAAGGTTCACCTTCAAAATGAAAATTCTGTCATCAATTACTCACCCTATTTAAACTTGTGTGATTTTCTTTCGTCTACAAAACACAAAGGAAGATATTTTGAAAAATGTGGTCCTTATTGATTTCTGTCGTATGGAAACAAAACCAATGCAAGTCAATGGGGACAAACGGTTTTCTGTTTCAAACATTTTTCAAAATATATTTTTTTCTGCAGAAGAAAGAAAGTGCTTACAAATATTCCCAGTGGGTGGGGTTTGTATCATTATGTAAGCTTTAACTGAACATTAATGTGAGTATAAATATTATATTCCACTGAGCTAGTGTAAAAAATTATGAAACCAAGAAAAAGGTGAAGTTTTGTCTGGACATCCCCATAACATTCAGTATCTCCACTGGGACCTAACTATAGATGTTGTCTAATGTCATGATACAAAATGTACCCTTGAAGGCTTTTTTACAAGCCTATGTAAAAAACTAAAGTGAGGCTGCATATGGCAGTAGTTATTGAGCATGTTTGACGTTTATCTCTAATGTCCTGTTTTATTGGTTCTCTTACTCACTCCACAGGTATATGGATCAGGTACTTTGCCTCAACTTTACTAGAGAGTCCCATCTGCTCAGTTTTTCCCACCTTTTGAGCTATAACTTGCCCAAGGAGATGGACAACCTCAAGTAAGATCTCATCTGTATTCAGTTTCAGGGTGCACAGCTGTGATTTATTTCAGAGGAATTCAGCAAGCACTATTTCTTTGACGCGGTTTTTTAAGAGAATCCATAGAAACTGTTTGAAAATTTTAGAATGACTCCTAGTGTATTGACAATAAGTTTTGAGCTATTTAAAAGTTTTGTCCGTTGTCTTTACTTTGGTGACATTAATGGCTGTTTGTGTACACAGGTGTCTACTTAAATCCACTTCTTCACCTGTTGTTTTCTGCCACAATGACCTGCAAGAAGGTTAGAAATCAAATAAGTTTTTTAAGCTGTATTTTTTTACTGTTCCTAAATAAGTTCCTCTTGTAATGTCATGTGAACATTGTGTTGCTTTAACAGGAAACATCTTGCTCCTCAGTGGTCGTGAAAATGAGGATCAACAAAGGCTCATGTTGATTGACTTTGAATACAGCAGCTACAACTACAGGTCTGTAACGTTTATAATAAAAAACATGCATCTATAATTTCCAGCCATAAAAAACATGCATCTATATTTTGCAGCCATATTGAGTAAAGCATTTATTTGCATGGTTGCATGCAAAGCATAACATAGCATGCACATTAAAATAGCTCTTCCTTTCTATTTGTTCCTCTTTGTACTTTTTCATGTAGTTTTCGCCAGATGTTTGATAGGTTTTAAAGTACGTTGATCTTCGCACCCCGAATCTTTGGAACTGAATTCGAGAGCTCCATATTTGTTGTTATTCTGCAACAGTGAGGTTTTTTCTGTAAGGTTTGGAATGCTTAGGGAGCCCCAATTCTCAGAAAAGAACCTCCAGACTTTGAAGGCTCTGGCAACCAGCCCACGCTGGGACGTCAAAACACCGTTGCTAGGGTACTCGAATTCTTGCACATGCTCAAACACGGGTCTCACTGAGAATCCATAGACACCCGGGCTCCAAACTTTAATACAGTGCGCTGTGTGAGGACCATAAAGAAATAGTTTAGTTAGAAGTGGGTCAAGCCAAAGACGACTCCTTTTAATGGTTGAGATTCGTTAAGCGTGTCTTGTTTATTTACCCATGTAGTGCCCTGGATGAGTAAGTGACTCGTCCTTTGACAGCGTTTGTCAGTTCACCAGCAAAGCAAAGAGTGAGCTGTAAGAAATGAATCCTGGCCTTCTCTAACACAAAGATGTGTGCTTTGGTTTCCACTGCAGCTGTGTGCCTGTTTACAAAGAGCTACAGAGCTCTGCCTTTTTGGCTCATAAGGAATGAATCTCCTTCAATTTACAGTTTTTTTTAAAGCAGAAATGCTGTTTCTGAAACCGCTCTATATCTCCTATATGTAGTGCAACATAACCCCTAACCCAAATTTATAGATTTTTGTGTAAAATTAATCTCATTCCAGTAGCTTAGTCTTCGATAACAAGTCATCATGTTTTGCCAACCAGAATCAAGATAACAGCTAGGACGACGTTAGCTGTTATGTTGATTCTGGTTATCCAAGTTGTCCAGGTGCTGGACCAAAGACGGTTCGGATTTACACGATTCACATAAATGACCTATTTTTGATTCAAGCGACTAGTTTGCAGGCAAAACATGATGACTTGTTATGGAAGACCAAGCTACTGGAATAAGTTTAAACTAATTTTTGGTCTTTGGACCAAGCAGAATCAAGTTAACAGCATCGTCTTTTTTGGTTCTTGGGCCAACCAGAATCACACGGTCTAAACGTCATATTTGTGCCCATGAAAAGCATTGCTGAACGTCATGAGCGCAAAGGCTGCGTCCGAAATACTATATAGAACATACTGTTTTAACGGCCGATATGTATTTATTCAAATTCAGTACGTAGTGACACGGACGTAGCCAAAAAGTATCTTTCACTGAGAAAATGGCGTTAATATTTATATTTCAGTTCCCATTGTGATCGATCCGGCCAGGTTATTATGAGAGACAGTTGCCAGTCTCCCATTCGAATTTCCACTTCTAGAGCTCTGCCCTTAAGGCACTTGGGTGCGATTGATATTCGTCCGAAGTTTCAGTCGCAGAAGCTTTAGTTTACAGATGATATTTAATAATTATTTCAGAATCCGATCAATTCTCTTCATAATACATTAATATGTCACCGGGAGCCGCGCGGATTACTTTTGTATTGCTTGTATCTTCTTTTTGACATTTCTTTTTTATGAATGCTCTTATAACTGGCTTAAATCAGGTGCTGGAGTTTATCTCTCTTAATAACTTTCTTGCCATCAGTCCCGCATTTCTTTTCTCAATCCTGCATGTTTTAAAACCGAAACCGAAACCTCAGACGCGCAAGCGCTTTGCTTCCCATGGACAAGCATCCAGTTTGTATTAGGAAAGACTTTGAGGTGCACCTCTCAGAAAACGTAGACAAATGAAGATCATTTTTGATGTTTAATTACTACTTGGAGCAATGGGATCACGAGACGAGGGCAATGTATTTATTTTTTATAAAAATCACAAATTTCGGGCAAAATCCATATATTTTTCCTGTAGCTCAATATTATTGTTATGTGATTAACTGCTGCTCCATCGGTGTCATGTGGTGCACTTAATACACTTTTTCAGGCCTAACGCCTGAAGAAAATGATAATACACCCCACTCTATTTTCACCACCTATGAGTTTGCAGGTCTGAATTCATTGTGAGTATTGCATGTGTTCAATATTCAAATGACGGGTTGCTCAGCCCTTCATTTGATATTCAAATGACGGATAAATGTTGATGGACAAATGATCTATTCTTGCCCACAGAGGATTTGACATTGGAAATTTTTTCTGTGAATGGTCTTACGACTACACGTGGGACAAGTTTCCATTTTTCAAGGCCAACACCAAAAATTACCCCCCTAAAGAGAAGCAGGTTTGTAGAACTGACATTTTTAACACCTTTCATCTTCTGTCAAATCTGCTGCTGTGACAATTTTCTTTCATTTCGGTTTCTTCAGATGCAGTTCTTTCAGAGTTATCTGTTGGAATTTGACCCTGGCTTTGCAAACCTGAGCGAGAAGGACCAGCAGAAGCTTACAGAGAAGATGCTAGTTGAAGTGGACAGGTAACAATGTTGAGGAGTCAGATGTCTCACAGATGTTTTTTGTTTTTATTATTTTTTTATTAAATAAATTCCTCTTGAAAAAAAAGATTTCTGTCATGAATTACTTTCCCTCAAGTTGTTCCAAACCTGTATCCATTTCTTTGTTCTGTTGAACACAAATAAAGATATTTGCAAGAATATTATCAATCTTCATTTTTGCGACGTCATTCACTATACCAATTTTTTTCTGTTGAACACAAAATGAGATATTTTGAAAAATGTAGGAAGGCAACAGTTCTGGAGCACTTTCGACTACCATTGTGATTCTCAAACTATGGTAGTCAATGATTTTCTTCCAAACACTCTCCTAAATATCTAAATTTGTGTTCAGCAGAACAAAGTAATTAATACAGATTTGGAACAACTTGAGGGTGAGTAAATGATAACAGAATTTTAAGTTTTGGGTGAACTGTCCCTCAAGCATGTTGAGTAGAAGAAAAAACGATTCCTTTGACATTATGTTTCATTATGGAAATTATAATTTGAGTGTGTAATATCATCATAGACACTTTGTAAACTCATCTCCTCACTTTTAGATTTGCACTGGCCTCTCACTTCTTCTGGGGATTGTGGTCCATAATCCAGGCCAAAATATCAACTATTGAGTTTGGGTACATGGTGAGTAATTGTCTGTTAGTTTGTGTGTGCTGGTAAGAAGTATGTATTTTTACATTGAACAGATTTAAGCTAAGCCAAGAAGTTTATTAATACAGCTATTCTACAAAGATATGGCCATTGCAATATTTGCACTGTCTGACAACCCTTTGAACTGTACACAGATAGTTGTGAGGTCAGGGCAACACAACTAACCGCATTTTAGACTAGACTAAGCTGGTTTAGCAGATCTCTCAGGCTGGCCAAGCTGGTTTTCTTGTAACTGTTGGAAGTTGGAAGAGCCTTGCACTAGCCCAATAAGGTCATGGGTTTGATCCCAGGAAACTCTTACAAATCAATGATCTATAAGCCTTACTTCCTGAAATGTATCTGAAATATCTTTTTGAGAACATCTACATGGTTAGGCTGATTTGTCGCTAAATTTGCTGCTCAATCTAATATCTAGATTTATACCACCACACAGGAGTATGCCATGGCCAGGTTTGATGCATATTTCGAGTTGAAGAGGAAACTGAGAGTTTAAAGGAAAGTACATAAATTACCAATGGACATGGGGGGGCAACAACCACCCGTGTGTTGACAGGGATAGAGCAAAGAACTGTCTCAAAAGAGGATGTTCTGCATCTTAAAATTATACCATGCTGCATGGACCAAACTAAATGCAACATCGCTGATTTCAAAGGCTCTGTGCATTGAGTCCCCCACATGCTGCTTTCCAGTGTTAACTTAAGTTAAAAAATCTTACTTTCAACACGTCTGCCTGAACCACCTGAGGTAATTGCAGAAAAACTGTAATACGGGAAAAAGGCGTGCAAGTCACGTGTAGGTTCATGTAGAATGGTTGGAAAATATCTTAATGCATGGTTCATAACCTACCAGAAAATGGTACAACAGACCAACTTTGTGGTTTCCACAGATTTCCACTGCTGCATAGGTTTTCTGTTTCCATTTTGATGTGTAGTAGATCTAGTTTTAATTCTGTTTCTCTGGTTTAGTAAATCCATGTAATGTGAAGTGACAAAGCTATTGGACCATATCATATGTGAACTGTTTAGGAGAGAGAGAGAGAGTATGAAATATTCCATCTCAAACCGGGAAAACATTATGGTTTATGCCATAGTGCTCTAATTCACCTTCTGGAGGTGCTTGTATTTTTTTTATAAGAAATTTCAAAATTTGAAACAAACTTGGTTGTTCAGAGATTTTCACCATTGGATCTGACTTGATACAGGGGTCCCCTTTAAACATATAATGTATGTAAATAGTTAAAGGTTATATCCTAGTTTTATGTGATATATAATTCTTTTCCAACTAAACAATATTTACTCAATTTCGTTTAAAGTAGTTGTTTTAGTTCATAAAGGTGGTGAAGATGTTTGTACTTTTGTTTATTTTTTCTTTACATATTTGTCATGTATTCGAATTGTATGTATTGTATTACAATATAATTGTAGCAGGCTGGCTGTTTTTTTGACAGTAATGTTAAAGGCACTTTCTGAAGCAGTTCTGCAATTAAGTTTGGTATTTGCAAATGAAACTTTTCTATTACTTTTCTGCAATGGAATATGTATTTTTCTTAATAAGAAAGTGAAAAGTATTGTGTCCTTACTGTAATGTTTCATTGACCTCTTTCTCATTCTTACTGTACGAAACCAGCAATGGGATTGTATTCACACATCTAATACACCACAGGTCTGAGCGTTTAAATATTTATTTACCTGTTACTTGTAGACAAAACGATAAAGGTGGAAGCTTAAATGTGAAAAAGAGTCTGTGCCTTTTGCATTTCAAAATCTGGTCTTGACCAGATCTCAAGCAGCCTAATGTGCTTAGTCATCTGTTAACATTAAAAGCGAGTTTAAAAAACACTTATTCTCTCTGAACATAAAAATAACAACTAAATAGATAAAATATTCACACTTCTGCTAAAAAAAAAAAAGGTGAATAGGGAAATCACTTTACAGCATGGAGAATCAATGTAATGTACTAATGCTGTCTAATTATACTATGAATAAACATCTGAATATGAATTGCCTGATTGTGCGATCTCATTTTTTTCTCCAACAGCTTCAAATACTGATGATGATAATTACACATGTTAAACTGAGTCTAATGATGATAACAGTTTAAGATTAATTCTCAGCTGATTCTGTTTATCACTAATGTAGAGACAAAATGACAAGTCTAAGGCTCAGCCCATAACGCTTTCAGTCCTAACTGGCACAGAAGGTTATTCACTACTCACTGTTATTTGAATTGATAATAAATGTTTTGTTTTACTCTATCCATGTGAATTCTAATGTGTTTTGCTACCTAATCTCTTGACATTATGAGTCCCATACAGAGCCAAAATTTTGTTTGGTCCCATTAAATCGAGGCTCCAGTGCCTGAACCAGTGCATCTATTCAACAAGTGTTTAGACCAGGGGCGATTCTAGGTTTTCATTATTAGGGGGGCTCAGCCTCTAATCAGGATATATATGTAGTTAAGTGCTTTCATTTTGCTGGAGGTAATGTTAACGTAAAATGTCATGTAAATGCACACACCTTGTAACGTTACTCTGCTTATGACGTAATGTTCACTTCACTCTGTGCTGTTGTGAACTGATTGAAGAATGCGCTCACTAAATAATGCATCCTGTCGTCCGTTTTTATAATAAGAGTTTGAAGGGAACTAAAAGCGATCTTGAGTTCAGATTACATAATTACTAACAATATTTTAGGGGGACTAGGCTAGAACTTTAGGGGGCTTTAGCTCCCATAAAAAGGGCCTAGCAACAGCACTGGTTAAGGCCCAAAGGCAGTAAGGGATAATGTACAGGCAGCTGGTTGTTATCGCTGAAATAAACCCTGACAGTGTGATCAGGACCTGAAGCGAAGCGGAGGGCCTTGTATAACACTGAAGGGGCTTATTCCCTGATAACATCCGGCTGCTTGTGCATTATTCCGCTTATTACATGGCTGCTTGCCACATGACAAAAAACTAGACATGAAATTTGAATTTGAAATGTTTAATTGACTAATTTTTACTTAATAGAGACCTTCCACAGGAAAAGCCGTTTACTTTCGGATTTTAAGTTAGGGTAAGAAACGACCCTCAGGCAATTTGCTTTAATTATTTGTAAATATGTCTTAGATGTTATTAAAAGACATATTTATATTTAATTTTTCAAAAAAACCTGTCATGTTTATTTGCTGCATCCGGGTTACCGTGTGTTATTAGTTTTGAGAGGTTGTATCTGGGAAAAACGAACCTGCAAATGTCGCGACTGGCCAATCAGAATTGTCATGATTCTGTCACATCTTCTCATGTTTCTCTTGATCTAGGGGCAGGATCATGACAGAACCTTGTGATTTATGTGGAGAGAGGCTTTTTTGTCCCAGTTGGTATTCTACATGCTCTTTCCAGGTCTCGCCTCTGTTCCTGCCCTTTCGTCTCATTATTGGTTGTCAATTAGTTCATGCCCTGCACCTGTCCCCTCTTGATTTATTCACATATATATTGATCTTGTGTCTCTTGTCTTTGGGTGGTTCATTGTACTGTTGTGTTTGTGTATGGCTTTCATGTGGTGAGTTCCTGTACCAAGTCAAGTCAAGTCAAGAGCCTGGGTCCTTTGTCCATGTCTCACCCCAGAGTTTCAAAACAAGAATCAAGCATTCCAACGAGCTGTGTAATAAAATATGTTGTAACAACCCTGTTCTAGGCGTTGTCCTTTCTTTGATCCTGATACATACCCAACTGGACCTAATAAATAATAGAAAATGCAACACTGAGCATAAATAATTTAGGTTACACTTTAAAACTAGGTTGTATTTGTTGACATTAGTAAATACATTAACTACATAAACTAACAGTGAGCAATGTAGTTTTTAAGCATGTATTAATCATTCTTAATGTCAATACAATTATTCATGTTTGTCCATGAAGGATTAATTAATGTTAACAACGTTTAATTTGAAAAATATATTAGTAAATGCTTAAATTAACATGAACTAATGCTGTAGAAGTACTGTTTATTGTAAATTCATGTTAGCTGATGCATTAAGTACTTGTTAACAAATCTTATTGTAAAGCGTTACTATCATTTCAGTAAAATTGTAGAGGAGCTTTCTGTTAGCCTCCTAAATCCATTACTCACTTTTCTGCATATTCCCTTATCGATGCTTTTATGAATCAATGTTCATGTGAAAATCATTCATGTTCGCAAATACCAAAGTTCTGAATGATCAAGTGAAAAGGTATTCAAGGAATTAGGACTAGACTTTTCCAGCCATTGTTAATACCACAATACTGCCACACCAAACATTCAACAAAACAAATGGCCAACAAGAGCTGAAAATATGTTTTGAGTAACATCAATGATGTCATTTGTGATGAACAAAATGGGAAGGATGCCTCCTCACCATATCACAATGGTTTTAATTTTGTATTTATTTGTAATTTATTCAAGCTTACCATCCTGGCAAACTCGTGAGCAGAATGTGTCTGCTGTTGCATTATGTTATCTTTCAGAGCAGAGTGAAGAGTGAAGCCAGGCAGGTGTCCTTGAACAGCAAAGATGTCTAATTGAATATGTGGGAAGGGAAAGGTTTTTGGCTCTTATCTGTGTCTCTCTAACAACAGTTGCCAAAGTGAATGGTCTGGGAGACATTCAGCACAGTAAGGTTAAAGGAAAGCTCAGGATGGACAGGCAAACACCCATACATCCATTTACCGTAGAAGAAATGTGCCGTACACAGTAAAACTCTGCTGTAATTTTGCAGAAGGTTTGCCAGTAACTTACTGTAAATTTGATTGCTACTTAATATTTTCCTATTAGTACTGTTTTTAATTTGAGTTAAACTTTAATCAAAATTGAAACACTTTGACTTCAAAATAAGCAAGTAGAGACTGGACTTCTTACTGGCGTTACACTGCACAAATGCAGGAAAGATATTTAAAACTTGTCACGATACAACAACAAGAAAAGTGATCTTGGGCCCGTTTCAATAAGGTGTTTCGACCAATACCGAGTTAAAATATGTACTGAGTTGATTTACACCGAGATGCCAAACTTTGAGTTTTTGGTTTCAGAACAGCTTATTTGAGTAAGTTCTGTCATCTCTGGGTAGTCTTACCTTGGGTTAAGCGCTTGCACCACAACTACGACAACTCATGATCAATGGAGCTCTGAACTTACGATTCACCAAGGCAACGCCACCAAAAAGAGGAACATTCAGCAGAAAAGGCTTGAAAGCGAGAGACACTTTCTGCTCTACATACAGTACTAATGTGCTGAAAATGATTTAGGTTTATATGAATAAATAGCTCAATGTACCAATAAACAAACAAATGATTTGACAAAAATGATCATGTTCTCACTCCCCATCAGTGCTCTAATGATGGTTGTTTCCTGTGGCTCAGTGGTTAGACCATGGCGCTGACACTGACATAGGTTTAATCCCGGGGAATTGGAGATAGTCAGAAACATTCCAAACGTTCTGCCAACTGCATAAATGTAAATGTATGTAAAATGTGAGTGTGAGTGTAGGACACTAGTTCGGGTGTCAGGTTTGCGTGGCTAAGTCAGACTGATCATCAGTTCAAACCCTGCTCGAAGCAGATTTGGGTAACAATGGCGGAACGTCTCAATTAACAGTTTATAAGCTTTATTGCTTCATTTCGGCACTTATGTCTATATTTATTCATTTCTTTATTCATACACTTTATTTATACACTTCATTAAGTCATTTCTAGCCCTCCATAGAAAACATACCATTTGTGAGAACATCAAAGGGGAAGAATATCCTCAGATGTAATACATGGCATCGATGGCTAGCGTTATTGATGTAAGGATGGATGAGATATATTTTGATATATCTAATTCACTGTAAAGAAAAATGGTACAGTTTAATTAAAATGCACAGGGAAAGGACACAATTCCACTCAAGTACTAAATTGCTCTCCTGAAATCAAAGGACATCCGAATTCACATACAGGATCACTAAGATGGTCTCTCTGTGATTAAAATGTGTGCCACTAATGACAGTATAAATGAATGAATTAATAAATGAGGTACACCACTTGCACTTTAAACTGGGGGAGGAGATGGAAAGAAACTCTGTGTTTACCAAAGAAAACCTGCTCCCGACCAGGTTAGGTTCACAGAGTAAGTTTCTATGATTACTGACTCTTGAGTATAAGTTACCTCTCTTTTAGAAACAGGGCTTGAGTTTCCCTGTTTTCTGGGGTTCGACATAGCCTACCTCACATTCTGATGCAGACAACCCAGAGTTTTCCTCATTTCATGGTTAATATACTCAGCGTTTTCACTAAACCTCCTTTCTGAAATGAGCCACTGAGATATTTGGTCTTGTTTTATGAAAGAAAATATAAGAACTAGGTAAGTTAATTTATAAAACAAAGCTGCAAATGAAATCTACAGTATGTTATTGGCAAACCTGCTAGAAAATGACAGCAAAGTTTTTACAGTGTAGGTGAAGAGTTCAATTTTAATACGAATTGACCAGTGTCCTCAACAATCTTCTTAATGTGAGGAACAGAAATCATTTCTCTGCTGCTGAGATATTCTGACGTAAAGGCAGTATGTTGTGGGCCAGTGATCGGAATGTAGGATTTGACAGGCTGAAAAGCAGAATTCCTTTTCACGCTTTGTTTGAATTCTTGGTACTGCGCAGCCTGTTGGACTTTAAAGAATGTGTCCTGGTGACTGAGAGTCTCTAACCAACTGAGATGAACTTAGTTCGTCCCATACAATTCCACCAGTTAATTAATGGAGGAAAAATAATTTATAGCTCATCTTGTTCTCACCTATTCAGTCTCCAGTTCCTTTTCCAAAGTTACACTTCACCCACTTATTCAGTTTTAGATTGTGACACCCCAAATCAGTTGATCTCTGGCATTGTTTGTTGGAACAGGCTCATCATATTGTTCAAGAAAAACTTAGAAGGTACAAATTTAATTAATCATTGAAAATAAACAGCATTTCTTGGCCCTTATTTCAGTTTGAATTGTCATGGGTTGATTTCAAACAGTTTTTATATGTTAATAAATGCCAACCCAAATTTTATGAAAAGTTTTTCAACGTCACATCAAAAAAGTTCCTTGGACTATCATTCTCTAAATTCAGTGTATTTTCATGTTATTCAAACAAGTTTTAACATTTTGACTTGAGAACCATTTGAACATGATACATTTATGTTAATGGCTTCAGGCTGTAGAACAGGGATGAATATATTCGTAATGTGACGACACACCACCTCATGTATATACGTTATGTAGTTTTATTTCGTAATAGAAACAACAACAAAAATTTACTTTTAAAAAGACAGTAGATACCGTTTTGCCATATGCAACCTATAAGTCAGAGTTACACATCACATGTTGCTGTCCCTGGAACAGCTATGGAAATAGATTTAATGACATCACTATCCTCAGAATAACATCATGAATGTTGCAAAAGATGACACAAAGCAATTCTTCAGGCTAGGTCATCTCTGTCACCTAGGCATCAAAACACAACAAGACTACAATGCTCAAAAATATAGCCAATGGACTACTTCCACGTAACCATGTGACGTACTTCCGACTTACTAGGTTTCGTTTAGGTACATGTAAGTTATTTACAATGAGGTATTGCTCTCTGTGAAACCTAAACGTTTAAAAATTGTACACACATACATTATCAGCGACATAAGAAGACATATTCTAAACATCACAGATGGTTAACGGAGACAACAGGGCATCATAGCAGCTCTGTTTGGATTAAACTACAGACATCATATAGGCTACTGCAGTGTTTCATGTGTGAGAGAGCAGGGACCTGACCAACACGCAACACGTATTAACTGTTCGGATCAATACGTGTGTTCTGGTTATCCAGCCAATTAGACTCCCCAAGTTCAGCTGTCATAAGATGCATGAAATTTTACACAAAGTTATTTTCCACCTAAAATATTGTTTAAACTCAATGGCCAACTCGGTTTTTAATGACAAATGTAATGCTATCAATGTAAATGCAATTTCTGTCAATAACTAAAAGCATTTGTGAAAAGTGTAGTTGGTTTAAGGATGAGAATATTATGCCATATTCTGCGTGCATTTATGGCATTTAATCTGCTCATTGATATTTTAAAATACTCATATTTTTAAGACTTTGTGATGTGAACGAAGTCTAGCTAATTTAATATCCACCTACACAACAATTGTATGCTGTCATTTTATTGTCGTTAAAATGTTTGAAATATAATGTAGCCTATTAATGAGACTGACACCGTTTAGGCTTTTATTCAGGAGATGAATATACGTTTATAAAATATATTAGATCTGTCATAAAAACCCATATTAAAGCATGTTAACCAAACAGGATTTGTTGTTTTTAATTAAGTGATCATAATTTAGCGTCCTAAAAATAGAAATAATCTGCCATGATCTCAGCATGTAGATATCGTGCTGAACACTGCTACTGGAAATGACTGAGCCGCGTTGAGGAGAACGCAAAAGACTACGTGCAAGTAGTCCATAGGCTGGAGTTTATTTGTTTGATGCTAAATAATGACTTCCATCATGCACATCTAAAAATAAATGGAATGAAGAAACGGTTTAACTACAAATGTTCTGATTGTGTTTTTATCCTAATTTAAAGAATACAAAAAATAATGACACAGACACAACACATCATACCTAAAGAAAGAATAATACTTTTTAGATAAATAAACATTAAAAACAAATAAAAGACTAGCAGTGATGACAATCTTGAAGGAAGTAAGCATCTACGGATTCCCCTAAAAAATGGCAATAATATTTTTTCCAGTTTTGTGTATGTATGAAACAACAATGATTTTATATACATTTTGAAGCCTTAATATAATAACTAGAAATTAAAAGCTAACGTTAGTATGTAAACTGACTTAAACTTTAATAAAAACATGTTCTCTAATAACTAATACTTTGTGGATGAATTTCCATGAACATTTAAGGAGTTATTGCAATAATTTGACTATTTGAGATTTTTCAGTGTGATGATGTTTAATGTCAGTAAAGCATATACACACCAATTTAACATTCATTATAACTCTAACTGTAACAGACATTCTCTGCTCCTAGTCCTAACCCGTCTCAACTACAATAATATTGTGATTTTACTTGATGATGAGACAGAAATAATGCATTCCTTTTTTCCAAGGTCCTTTCTCAACATCTTCCCTCAAATCCCATTGTGACTTTCATTAACAAATTGTGAGTGGAGAAGTTTTCCAAACAACCTTGAAGAGAGGGCGCAGTTATGCCTGGGAATGGCCTTGAGCTGTGGAGGTGCCATAACATCTGTCAGCCCTGCTTATTATAAGTCAAATTCTTGATGTCAGCATTAATCTACTGTCTACAAGAGCATGGGAATAATGCTTCATTATAGGGACTTCAAACAAACAAATTGGAGGCAGGCAAAAAATATATAATGTGCTGTTTAGAAGCTGCTCTTTTGTAACTGTACTGCTCTCTCTCTCTCTCTCTCTCTCTCTCTCCCTCCCTCCCTCCCTCCCCCTCCCTCCCTCCCTCCCTCCCTCCCTCCCCCTCCCTCCCTCTCTCTCTCCCTCTCTCTCTCCCTCCCTCCCTCTCCCTCCCTCCCTCCCTCCCTCCCTCTCCCTCCCTCCCTCCCTCCCTCCCTCTCCCTCCCTCTCTCCCTCCCTCTCCCTCCCTCTCTCCCTCCCTCTCTCTCTCTCTCTCCCTCCCTCTCTCCCTCCCTCTCTCCCTCCCTCTCTCCCTCCCTCTCTCCCTCCCTCTCTCCCTCCCTCTCTCCCTCCCTCTCTCTCTCTCCCTCTCTCTCTCTCTCCCTCATCTTATTCCAAAACCTGTATCACTTTCTTTTTTTTTGCAGGACAAAAAATATGATATTTTAAAGAACCTCAGTAAACAAACAACACTAGACCCCATTTACTTCTATTGAATGGACAGATAACCACAGAGACATTTCTCATAATATCTTCTTTCAAGTTCATAGAAGAGGCATGGGCCTATACCAATTTTGAACAACCTACATAAAATAGCATTCCAAAAACTCATCAGTATCCATATTTGACATGGTCTTATCTGTGGAGTTATGAACATGGTATTAAAAAAATGTTAAAAAGAAAAATAAGCAGACATGCTGAATAACGAGAACAGGTAAACTCAAAAAGTGTTAGAGAGCCATCTTGTGGACGTAACTGGTAAAAAGCCAACCGCACACGATACAATGGCCTGTCTCTTATATCAAGGGACCAAGATTTGTTATCTATTTAGAGTTCATCGTGTTACCTATGCAGCACAAAATGCGAGTATTGAATCGACAACATTATATATAATATAAAAATCTTCCAAAAGAAATTCGACTTCCAATTGGTTCCAGCAAGTGCATACATGAATAAAGTGTATTCAGATGAGGATGAAATGCCATTTGGCGATTGGCTGTCTCAGTGATTGCATCATCAACTTCCAATGCTCGTTTTCTGAGGTCCTGCCCTTCTCGAGGTGGATCTGACCAATCAGGCGTCTGGAGCTCTTCTGTGCAGGGTGCAGTTCGTACACAGTGATAATAATCGAGCACTCTCTGATCTGAGGATCTGGAAGAAGAAAAGTGAGGACCTCATTGAACACAGTCATTTCCAGACGCTTCCTCTGTGCGGTTCTCTGATGCCGAAGTTTGCATTGGTTGCAGATGACGCTGGCTTTGGCATATAGAGCTGCATATAAACATAATGAAATGTGTCAAGTTACTATGTGTAAAATACACAAAATAACTATGAATAATACTTTAGTCTTTATTAGTTGTAATAAATAATAGGTAAATTATGGTTTGTTTCAGTTTGTAATAGAATTGTAATGTAAACGACTTTTGAAATGTATATGTGTAGAAATTAATAAGTGCTGTAAAAATTGTGTTATTATCAGGTCATACTTGTTAACGTTATTGTAAACTATAAATTAACGTAGATCAATTTGTCACTTCACAGTTAATTTATTGAACAGATCAAAGATTTTATTTTTGTTTAAAATGTCACATTGATATTTCTTTACCTCGCTCAGTCTTGGTGGGATGAGAAACAGTTCTGATCTTAAGCACTCCCACCTCCAGCCGCTGAGATGTGGGCATATATTTTAGAGACAGGAGCACCTCACCAACCATATCCTAAACACATCAAGGATTTTTATTTGTAGCCTAATTTCTCATGTCTTCTAGGATACAACCTACTTTCTTTGGTACTTGCAGGTTGTGTCTTAACTCCAGCGGATATGATATTTTCAGACTGTTTAGGGACACCCGGGCCTCTCCCAGGATTCCATATCTTGAGTATTTATCATAATTCCTAACCTGAAAACATGACAATTGGGTAACTAGAGGTTTCTCAGATGGTTCGACCAAATCTTTGCAGTGTTATTTTCAAAAGTATTAACCAAATAAAAAAGAATTATGCTGCAAGGCCTATTACTGACCTCAAATTTAACAGTGACTCTGGAAACCTCCTCCTCATCCAGAGCGCAAGAGAACTGATCTCCAAACACAGGACTGCAGCTCTTCTTCACCAGCCGCGTCTGCCATTCATGCAGAACACACTGCAGTGAACTTTGGTCCATGTCCTCTCTCTCTGCCCAAAACAGCCGTACCCAAACGAAGGGATCCACGCTGAGACTGAAGTCTTGCACAGACAGATATTGAGCGTCCAGAACTGTCACCACCAATCTAGACTGAATCTGATCATAAAACAGGGAAAAGCGAAGGGATCCCTGGGTGTGGTCTTCATCTGGACCTAACGTGATGGTCAGATCCAGACTGCTGCCTAGGTTGGTGTACGAGGAGCCCGGGGACATTTGGTGCTGGTTCAGAACCTCAAGCTGATAGGGAGAATGTTTACATGCTATATTCATTTTATTCAAATGCATTCATTTCACTGTCTCCTGTTAAATACTGTGTAGACATACTGTTTGACAAGGAAAGCAAAACAAGTTTTTCATCTATTTTGTTTGAGCAAAGCATGCAGAAACTAAGGATACAACTTGAAGAATACACTCGATGCATTCGTGGTATGAATATAAAGATGATTTTTTAATTGTCTCACCTTGGTTTCTCTTGTTTGTGTAGCATACTGAAAACCTCCACTTTTGGCCGACAAACCATCTGCTAACAAAGAACTAAATTTTGACGGAAATTCAACATAAACCCCCACGGATTAGCATGTTGATGGTTTTTAAGCATTCTTTATATGCATAAAGTTTAACATATAATATAAACAATATTGTATCTTATAATCAATTGTATAGCTTGGCAATATGTATATTACTAGGATTAAATAAGTAGCAGGTTAAATATAAAAGTCAATATATTTATTTTGCATAAAAATTCACCAGCTCTTTGTGTTACCGAAAGCGTTGTACAGTAACGGTAAATCTGCCATATCAGAAGGCAGAAGACTACAAGAAAAATCGTAGCTGATACACCCAAAATACAATATTCAATTTCCTCTGAGAACAGAAGGTGAATTTCTCCAAAGGACAGATTCTGGGTGGAAAAGTCAATCATGTCTTTCTGTTCATGTAACCCTAGAAAAACATACAAAATATTTATATAAAAACGTAGAAAATATTGCATAAACTGTCACATTTATGGCCAAAAGTGATGTCCAATTTGGGAAATTAACTGATTTGAATCTTAAACAAGTAGATTAATAAAGATGTATTAACTTTACAATTAACTTTGTATTTATCTTGCCTTTTTGTTTTCCAGTGCATTATTTTTGCAGATTAGAATAAAATGTATAATCCTTGATATGCTGTATTTCGCCAAATTACTTTTTCCAACGAAAAGTTTAATATTTTGCTATACATGTTGTATTCTGATGGTTAAGTCTAACCTGAGAGAGCATTAAAAGCAAATATTGTACAAATATGCCTCCCCGGACATCATGTTTGGGCACTACCGCGTGTTATTTTAACTGTAGTAATGAATGCAGTTTAAAAAGAATATCTCGAATAAAACAACAAAAACAGAATACAAAAAAGTTAAAAAATCTATACCTTTAGTGCTATTTTCCCTCCATTATTGCAGACCGACAGAACGGATACATTTTTAAACACACAGTATACAGCGATCATCTGACAGCTGATCAGTCAACACAGAGGAAAACCAGTCTGATCACTTCAGTTTATTTTAACCAGCCTTCTGCTTTGTGAATCTTTAGCTGAAATACAAGACGAATGTGACGTGTTCACTGGCAGATGTAGGACATCTTGGGATCCTCTCCTTGTTGCACTACAGCTATGCAAAAACAATGGCCAGTTTATCGCTGCCCTTTATCCAAATAGCGAATGCTTGGAAGATTAGATAATTGCTTATGAAAAAGACTTTCAATGTTAAAGATGGTAAAACCTTTGAACGATTATAATATATAGGCTAGCCAACTAAAGAAATATATGTGCATATTGAACAGTACAAGAGAGTACCGGCAACATTATCAACACCATGTAATACTCTGAAAAGTGGATCAGAACTCCAAAAATAAGGTTACACTATTACTTATACTTTCTACAAATTTATTTTACCAAGTTTAACATACACATGTCATGTCATTTTGTTTTTTTACACAGAACATGCAAATATTGAACAGTAAGCCACAAAGGCAGATAATATATTCAAATTAATAGCAAAATAAACAATTTAGACAGCTCACATCCTAACAAACATCTACAGCTTCACCAGGGCAGTTCCTCGCCATTATAGTGAAGAAATGAACCGTGATCCCGTTCTGACAAACCGCCAATCACATTCAACACAGAGGCAATGCTCTCTTCTGTGCTCAGTGGTGCCTGTGTGCAAAGCAATCATAAGATTCATAATTTGAGAAAACCATTAAGAGAAAAACAGAATGCAGAACTGTGCTTACGTCTGGACCTCCCATATCAGTGCGTACCCAGCCGGGATGCAGAGCCACACACAGGATTCCATGTTCCTCAAAGTCGACTGCCAAACATCTGGTGATCATGTTAAGAGCACTCTATAAAAAAGCATATGTAACTCAGTATATAAGTGGATAAATTCACACACATCTTTCAAAACTAGTAGTCATTGTCCTTTTAGCCAGTTGAAGTAGGACGAACAGACTGACCTTAGATGCTCTGTAGGGGTACCATTTAAAACTGTTGGCTTGTTCACCACAGTTAAGCTGTACTGAACCCAGCAGAGAGGACATATTGATGACTGCTGCTCTGTGGATGCCCATACCAGTTTCCTTCGCAGCTGCTCGCTTCAGCAACGGGAGCATGGCCTGCATGGCAAGTTTAAGTCAGTAAGCTGTCAGTTGTCTGTGAAGATACAACAGGTACATTTAGTTTGTGTATTGCATAGAATCCGAGGAATGAGACCTTGGTGAGCATCAGCGGGGCAACAGAGTTGGTATGAAAGTTTTCCAGCATTTTGTCTGCAGTGACTGCATCAAGATTGGCCACAACATTAATTCCAGCATTGTTAATGAGACAGTTAAGACCATCCTCTAGAACAAGCTCTTCCACCTCAGATGAGGCTCTCTCAATGCTCTCCTGACTGGTTACATCTGGTAAGAAAGAAACCCACAATTACACAACATTATCAGGTAAACATCAATTTCAAATAAGCATACTGTGCACTACAAAGTGATGATATTGTACTTACCAAGTTTAATGATGTGTATGTTCTGATGCTCTTCTACAAGCCCTTGCAATTCCTATGAATCAAAGTTGTTTTTTATAAAAACGTATAAAGAAACATGTGGGTGGTGGACAGTGTCGTAACTTTGTTTTGAAAAGTGGTAGGGACAAAAAATTATTAAATGGCCCCTGAACAATACACACACAAATGCTGATTAAGTCATTGTCAGATACTGTTCCCTCCGTTTAATATGATAATAGCTCTTGTCATATTTATACTGCTTATACTACAGTTTCACCACAGTCGGTATGTGCTGAGCCATCTAGCCTGCCATCTCTACACAGTCAAACTGGCTGGAGCGTTACCATGGCTGGACTCCGAGCAGTAGCGATTATCTTGCCTGGAGAAAATCGTCCTGTTACCAGACTCTTGACTAATTGCAGACCGAGGCCTCGGTTAGCTCCGGTCACCATCAGATTTTTGCAGTATTTAAATGTCTGACTCATCTTGTGACTGTATGCAAGAGGACGAATTAAGTTTTCTTTACTGGACAGGATAACAACTTCACAGCTTTTATGACAGCATCAGCTTCCAGTGACCTGCAATCAGCTGTCTCCAATGCGTCATCACCACCACAAATCCCCTAGATGCCCTTCACCTACATTTGTTTTAATTGCCTTGTCAACATATTATGCTCGTTAAACACTATAATAGAGTCATAAAGATAGAATAAAACGTGTGAAACAATACTCCGTACTCATGTATTCAGAGGTCTTGGACCAGCTTGAATTAATTAGGTGGTGTCATAACGTTCAACCACTAGTCTGGCTAATGAATATTATTAGATTATGTTGCATTCCTGGAGAATTTCAAGAAAATATTCATAACTATGTCTTCAGAGGTGTATGAAGACCTTAAATTATGAGGTGTTATGTTTTTATTACTTTAGAGTGAGCGATTTCTATTTACATAGCCACACCACATGTCCCCTTACATGGAATTAGCCAAGCTGTTTTTAAAGTTTCCCTAAATGGACAAATATAACTATGGAGCGTATTTCGCAAATATGTACTAGGCAAAGAAGGTAAAACATGTCAGCCGCTGTAGTGCTTCAAAAGGGAGGGGAGTAGAGCCGTTGGTTGTAATTCACAGCCTCACCACTGGATGCCAATGAATTTCATACACTGGACCTTTAAAACATTATGGAAGTCTTAGAGGTTCACAAAACTGTCCCTTTTCAAAATAGGTCGTTTTAACAAAGAAACTATCATGCTTATTTTTAATATCAGTCATATTTTAATGACATTTTACTCCAGAACCAATTTAACATAGTTTTGTTAAAGATTTAAAAATGTTGAACACACGCACACACACACACACACACACACACAAAACATCTTTGTTGGTTTATTGTTGAAATGCAAGATTTCCTTTTTAAACAGATGACAAGGTTATTGTAAAGTGCTGTGTTATTATACATTCAAGTACTGATTAATAAAAATTAACTACATGTACTTACTATATGTAACAAGGGCATCGTAAAATAAAGTGATACCGATGACATTTGTCCTGGTAAAAATGTAATAACCTATTTACTTTAGGAATAAAATGCAAATATATCTATATTCAAACTGCTTTTCAAAATCATTGTTTTAGGCTAAATGAGACTCAATTACAACAAACAGTGAACTAGAAGAGAAACTTGATCAAAACCTGTTTTAGCAGAATTAATACCCAATAATAAGTTGATGACAACCTTAGGTAGGCCAGTTAAGCAGACAATAGATTTTTGGGATGCATCAACACCCATACGACTGAACATGAAAAGCTTTCCATAAAGCATTATTTATCACTGTAATATCACTTACAGTTTTTGTCAAAGGGGATTTTAATTCTAAAACGAATCGGAATTTGTCCATAGATAATCATTGACAATTTTTGATCTTATAAATATAGTTTAATTTCATAAGCCAGGACAAAATTAGAGCACAATACTAAAGTGTGCTTCCATTATTTATGTGACACTGGTTTGAATAGTCTGGTTTACAAAGTTATTTTTCAAAGTTAGGTTTGAATAGTCTGGTTTACAAAGTTATTTTTCTTGAAGTGCAAAAACATGTATTTATTAAGGTTAGCTGAGATATCAGCATATAAAACCATTTATCAGTTTTACGTTATTTGAAATGAGTGGTAAGCAATATTCTTTAAATATCCATTTTGAAAGGAATTTAAAAACAAGAATCTTGCTTTAGTTCATCAAGGGGCTCACATTGACTGTCTTACTTAACATTACTAATGCCAAATCAAGTGAACAGTATACATGAGCTCTATTTCACATCTGGTCCTAAAGTATATGCAGCAGAGGACATTAAATCATATAAATTACTTTTTGCTCATGCATTTCTAATGAACCCTCTGTCTGCTGGCACTACAGCCTCAGGTGCTGGTATTACTTTGTGACAGCGTGGATGGAATGGGCAAGATATCCCACATTTCCAGAGGTCACACCAGCCACAGAGATACGGCCATCTTTCGTCATGTATATAGAAAATTCTTTATTCAGACGCTCCACCTGACAAGACACACAGATCAAATTAAAGCCAATGAGAAAAGAGTGAAGTTTGAAAACTGAAAATAGGCCTAATTAGAGTTACCCATAATGCTCTTGGACTTCACTTGCCTGTTCCGGTTTTAGTCCTGTGAAGCAAAACATGCCAATCTGATCAATGACATGCTGCCAGTTGTGAGTGGACCCCTCATTCTTAAGGTTAGACACAAGCATCTCTCTCATCCTTATGATGCGGCTCGCCATCCCTTTCACCTCCTCAAGCCTACCAGAAAAACAGACAATTAACAGTCTGTGGAGCTCGGTGTTTTATTGTCCGATTTTGTAACTGGTCTTACTATCAGGGCTCACCATTCTTTGTACAGCTCAGGCGTGTTCAGAATTGTGGAGGCAATGCGCGCTCCATTCATGGGTGGGTTGGAGTAGATGGGTCGTATAAGAATCTTCAGCTGCGATTCCACGCGGTTGGCCTCTTCAGCATCTTTACAAACCACTGTGAACCCCCCTACACGTTCACCTGATACACAGATACTTTTTAATCACTTACACCAAAGGACGGCATCACAATCTACAAATGCACCCTTTCATTTTTTTCAAATATTTGCTCACCATACAGGCCCATGTTCTTAGCAAAAGACTGAGAAAGAATAATGTTATGGCCTTGTTCAATGAAATAACGCACAGCCCAGGCATCACGATCAATGTCCCCGCTGGCAAATCCCTGGTACGCCATGTCAAAAAACACCAGGAGATTTCTTTTCTGTTGAAATAAGAAAAACTTATCAGTAAACGTAATTCTTTTGAGACAGAATAGTTGTTCTTTATCTGTCCCAATGGTCAAATACAGAGATTAGCCAAAGACATGACAATGTATAAGGCTTTTTCTTTCACTTGGACTTTAATTTAATGCCAAAACCAGTAACCTTGATCAAAGCAGCCATCTCTTTCCACTGCTCGGGCTTCGGATCCACTCCTGTGGGATTATGAGCGCAAGCGTGCAGGAGAATCAAACTCTTCTCAGGGATTTTCTGATAGAGAAAAAATCATTCAACATGATAATGCTCCATAAAACATCATTCCTTCATTTGATGACAAATTTCAAAGATTTGGATCTCTTTGCGGGGGACAACATTCACCCATATCTTACTGAAATATCATCCAAGGCTCCTTTGAAGTCAAAGCCACAGGTTTTTGGGTCATAGTACGTGTAAGCCTTTAACTGTATGCCTGCATCCCGGAAGATAGGCGTGTGGTTTCCCCAGGAGGGTTTTGGGAGATACACATCCAGGGCCGCGTTGTGAAATCGAGACTGACCAAGGAAAAACAAGGGAGAGAGCATAATGAATATTTTGTTGCGGTTAATACAATTGTATATTTCCTACAATCAATAAACAGATATGCCACAAGTAAAACAAACTGTGTTGATCCGTGTACACAACAGCTTTGAAATAAATACCACAAAGTTAGCCCCGACACGCAGAGATCCGGTTCCCGAGATAGTCTGGACAGTAATGCTCTGTGTGGATAGAGAACTGGCCATTAATAATCAAATCTGTGAAAAAGACTTTCTTTCAAAATCTTTGGCTGTAGAGTACTTACTCTTCCACTCTTTAGGACCTCATTATCAGATCCAAGAGCCAGCTGAGCGCAGGCCTTCGAAAAGTCTGCCAAACCTCCAATAGGAAGGTACTCTTTATCCAACTTCTTAGCTGCAATCTGGGCCTCAGCCTGAGAATACCAAAATCTATCATTGGTATAATGTCGGGATGCAAAGATTACAACTTTGTTTGTGTGAATGGAAATTAGTTTAGTTTTGGACAATTGCTGTTTTTTATATCGGTCAGCTATAAAAACAGTTATTATAAATATAAAAAGTATGAACAACGATATCTAAAAAAAGGGTGACCAATGTTTTACTGTCTCAATTTATGGCATGTCCATTGTTAGGTTACACTCACCTAAAGGATTACTAGGAATACCTGTTCAATTTCTCATTAATGCATTTATGGTGGTGGTGTAATGGTGTGGGGATGTTTTCTTGGCACACTTTAGGCCCCTTAGTGCCAATTGGGCATCGTTTAAATGCCACGGCCTACCTGAGCATTGTTTCTGACCATGTCCATCCCTTTATGACCACCATGTACCCATCCTCTGATGGCTACTTCCAGCAGGATAATGCACCATGTCACAAAGCTCGAATCATTCAAATTGGTTTCTTGAACATGACAATGAGTTCACTGTACTAAAAAGGCCCCCACAGTCACCAGATCTCAACCCAATAGAGCATTTTTGGGATGTGGTGGAACGGGAGCTTTGTGCATCCCACAAATCTCCATCAACTGCAAGATGCTATCCTATCAATATGGGCCAACATTTCTAAAGAATGCTTTCAGCACCTTGTTGAATCAACGCCATGTAGAATTAAGGCAGTTCTGAAGGTGAAAGGGGGTCAAACACAGTATTAGCATGGTGTTCCTAATAATCCTTCAGGTGAGAGTAGGTTATAATACATGACACTAGGCTTTATTATTGAGCACCTTGCGGACACAGCTGAGGACATAAGGCTTGCCCTGATCATCTCGATAGGCTCCTACTCCAAGGTTCATCTTCTTGGGGTTGGTGTCACGTTTGAAAGCCTCAGTGACCCCCAGAATGGGATCAGGGGGTCCCATCTGTACCTCCGACCACCATGAACTGTGAAAAATTAGGCAGCCTTAAAGGCAAGCAAACTGCCACTGTCAAATAGCTATGATTGCACGACAGTGAAAAGGTTAAAGTTGCAGTTTGTTACATGAGCTTTGAAGGCAAATAAGGTCGAACCCTCCCATGTGCCGGAGTTCAATAGCTGTGATCCCAGTGGAATCTGGAACACTGCCGGTGGCTGAAGATCACCATCACAGTATTAAAACAGACCACCTAGTTCATTCTTATCCTGCCACTGACATGCTTGATTTGAGTGTAGAATAGAAATCAAGAAATGAATGAATACACCCGTTTTAGAGTTTAGACAACTCATTAAAACCCTAAACTGGAGTTTATTATAAGGTGGTTACTATCACAAAGATTATGTTCTTTCAACAGAAGGAATGTAATTTACAGCTTAAACTTGTGTCACGTGTAAAGCAAAGCCTGCATTTTAATAAGTATTGACTCATTTTTCTGATGTATGTTTGGTGGATAGTTTAAAAAGGAAATGAGATGAACTATTTTTCAGCTTACACTGGCAAACAATAGGCCAAATACTCTGTAATTAACTAAACCCTCCCATGTAAAGCAGTTCAGCAATCCAATGAAATGAGATGTAAAGATCCCACCCTCCGAAACAGAACCAATGGCACGTCATGTTCATACACTGCCCATTTCAAACCCAACCAAAGCTACTTAACAACTAAAAACATTAAGTGCTTGGTTACTTTGCTTTCAATATTTATTCAATTATTTGTAGTTTTATGTCAATACTTGCCTCGTTTTTTCTCATCAATACCAGGCAAAGTTCCAAAGACAAAACATTTATTTTTTATCTTTGTCATACCAATATTAAAAACTGCAATTTGACAGAAGTCACGACACACACGGTAAGGCTTATAGGCACGCGTCACTGTTTCTCGCGGAGCACGTGCTTCGCTCATTGGCTAAAGGTGAGGTCATAGGTGAGATGAGGGCCGCTTCCAAACCATGCGCTTTAATATTCCACAGGTAACCAGAAAACGTTTCACAGATGTAAAAATGTTGGGTTCTTGCAGTTAAAAATATCTGTTTGTGCTCGACAAACTGCATTAAAAGTCATAATGAAATGTAAACCCGTCCGAGGCAACAGCTTAAACCTCCATTTTCAGTGCAGGTTGTTTAGTTTATGATCTCACACCTACCATTTTATATATTAACAGCTGTGCAAAAATATAATGAACAAGCACGAGCTAGCTAATCCTGTCTGAACTTTATATAAAGCTCTCGAGTTTGTCAACTCGTGTGTTTATATCTCACCTGTCTGACTATCTGCTAATAAAACGATGAACCTTGATCGACTCTCAATCTCAAAGATCTCAATGATACCGAACAGCGGTCATGCTTTTAAATGCAAATTTAAAAGCTGACGCAGATAGTCATAATTATTATATTGCAAACTAATATCCCGTAAAAGTATAATGTTGTGTCTTGTGCATAATAGTAACTTTCAGTCCGCTATCTGGCTAGCACAAGCTAACGTCACAGTAAGTGTATAACTGTTACAGAAGATAAATAATAAAAACCCAGATTACCTCGCACGGAGCTGCAGGGCTCCTAAAGCAGGGGCCTGAGCACCGATACTAGTCAAAATCTTGCTGCACGTCAGCATGGCCATTGCTCGAAGGAAAGAGAAACACAACACTGACTGGTTACTTGAATTTGTATGTGCTGTGGAGTTAATGGTTTATAGCGCCTCCAAGGACATTGCATTGCATAGCGGATGGAGACAAGAGGCAGTACATGTCAGAAGTGGGAGTCCTGAACTCTGGAGGGAATTTAAGGGACTGGAAGTGACATACTTGATCAAAACAACATTTAAAAGATGACCATATTCATACATTAAAATAATATTACTATAGCACGAGGCCCCCATCCCACCAAATCATGAATGTACGATTGTGGCATGTTTGTCAATCTGGTCTTGTTTTATCATGTCCGTGCTGTTCTCAAGTCTGCTAATTGGAAATTAGGTAGAACAAGCAATCCGATACGTGTTAGACTTAATGAACAATTTAAGTATTGACATGCTACATGAATTATATTAAGTGACCACTTGGAGGCGCTGCTGCAATGTATAGCCTACTCGCAGTTTTTAAAACGCAAATGTGGCTCACTTCAGAGCAAATTGTCTTTTGCTGTGAGGTTGATGTCTTCATACTGCAGCTCTACAGTATTTGCTTGCAGAATCCTTGTTGTGTATGCTTATATGGTCATTTCTGACATCCCAAACACTATTAATAAACACACTGCTATTTAACCTCCATAGACCATACCTTTCTCTTATTCTTTGAATTGATTATAGATAATAAATTAGCTCCAATCATTGAGTAATAAAATACATGTGGGTCATTTTGTGGACACCATAAATTAGTGGTTAAGGGAAAAAATAGATTATCTGAAGAACCCCCTTCAGCAACAAAACAAAGCTATGAACTGATAAAACTTCACTTAGCAGATTTATCAGGTCTCACAAAGTATTTAGACTCATAGAATGTTTTTGATAAATTATTTCATAAACTAACGTAAAGCCCTCTAGTCATCCATACAAAGGCTTTCATTTGTAATTAGCTGGGTTTACTCGTACTATACAAAGGTAATTTATAGAATAAATAAAGTGGATAAAGATTTTCTTGTCGATGAATGTTGCCTCTTTCACATTTGGCTTAATACATTTTTTTAGCTTCCTACTCTCAACTCATTAAATTACAGTGGCTATATTTAAACATCATCAATAAAGAACATAATTCTCGTCATTTATTAACTTAATGTTAAGCCATGTATAATCACCGGTCTGCCTATTAAAATGTAGCTAATATACCAAACCTACTGGTAATTGCATTCAAAAACTAAAAAGGGAAGTGTAAAGCTTTTAAGACATCTAGGAGTTGCATGCAGCCTTCACAATGTTTTATTTTATTATTTTTAATTAATTTGTTGTTAATGTATGAGTTTAGTTTTCACCAGGATCATTTGTTAAGAAAATGTCATCATTATGAAGGTTTTAGGGAAAAAATATGGATATTAGGTATTATATAATCTATATAATTAATAAATTATTTTTCTTCATTGGTACATTGTTGGCATTTTCCAAATCAGATCATGTATGGACTGAAGTTATAAAATATAAATAAATTGATATAATTTGTGAATTGTTACCTTTTTTGAACATTCTAGTGAGGAAGGTCAATTCAAAAGTGTTTGCCTGTGCCAAAAATCTCCATTTTTAAAACCCTGATTAATTTATAGAGTTTCTACAAACTCTGCTATGTTAGACGAATGTCTAACAGATTCATTATTTATTGTGTTTTAAATGCATTTGGACGCAATTAGAAAGACGTTTTAGAAATGTGTGGATGAATGTTAAATCCAAGAAGAATGAATGATGTTCTGCTCTGTAAAACGATAATTTATGTGATGTTAGTTTAGTAACCTTAGCAGTTGGATTAGCAGACAAAAACAGCTTGTTTCAACTTTTTAATAATTTTCACCCTAGAATTGACAAAATGTATAAAAACTGAAACATAATATCCCATATCTTTTATTAATGCTCTCATTACATCTTTAAACAGTATCAGCCAAAAAACACCACAAACCCCAACAGAACTTGGCAGGAATTAAGAAAATGATAATGATATTGAAAAACAGAAAGAGAAACAAAATTGAAAGGAGAAAACCACAAGAATTTGAAGCCAAGCACTTCAAATATATAACCATTAGTCTGCAACTCTTTCAGAAAGACTCTTCTTTAAATATATAGGTTTAAAATTGAGCAGAGGGCGTCATATAGCTGGGTTAGTTCGTAGGCACAGGAAAGCAGTGGCGACGGGTTGTGGAAAAGGAAAGGAGAGATTTTTGTGCTTTTGTGCGCACACTCTTTCAGAACTCATTTAAAGAGAAGGGGAAGGGGTGCCCGGCACATGCACAAGGTAACAGTAGTCAGGCGGCTGGAACTGAGCTGAAATGGAGGTCAGGAAGCCTTGATTCACTGCATGGGTTCCCGGCACAGAACAATCTCCAGCTCTGAGCGGTACAGTTTCCCCCCGTCCGACAGTGCCATGATACTCTGCTTATAACCTGTCAGACTCTTAGAGTCCACGTCCTGAGGTTAGACACAATCACAAACCAACAGTTATATGCCTTTGCTTCTGTTATGTGTCGGAAAGTGACAAGTGAACTTGTGAAATATCATTTTTCTGAACCTCTTATCTCACCTTATTGTTCTTTTCATAAAGATCCTTCAGGAGAGCATCCAGCTCCTGCTCATCAATATAGCCATTTCCATCCTTGAAAGAAGAAGCACAATTTCTGATTGATATAGTATTGCGCATTCAACACAGGACGTATAACATTTAATTGGGAAACATTATGAGGGAGTGGTCATCACATTACATTACTAAGGTGACTAAGAGTGAGTTCAGATGATATGTGGTGTACACGATACAACCACATTGTCCACGAGGACTTCTGAAAGCCTGTTACATGTGTGTTTTATTTCTGGTTCTACAAACCATATTATTATTTATTTAATGATGCATGTGTTCACTCTAACTTTATGGTGGTAAAACCATTCGGTAAAAAACAATAAATGTTTATATGTCTAATCGTACATTAATTCATCAGTAAACACTATTGCAGAGTATTTTCCCTTTAAAACCTGTAACCAATCATGTCACTGAGTGGATCTAGTAGTTCGAACTGATCTGATTAAGTGGTAACTAATTTGCATATTCATTAAGCTGTTTCATGGCATGAAGAAATTATTTTCATGGGAAAAACGTTTAAATAAGTTATTTTATTTATGCATTTGGCAGATGCTTTTAACCAAAGCGACTTACATTGCATTGTCATATACATTTGTTTTACATGAAATCCCCTGGGATTGAACCCACAACCTTGCATTGTTAACGCAATGCTCTTACCACTGTGCTACAGGAAGCTCATTTTGATCATTTTGATGATCAAAGTTAATGCAATTATTGACATGTGGACTTTAAATATAGAAATTGCTAGAGATTTGCCTATAATATCCTTAAATGTTAGCATTTGATGCACATCATGTTTATTTTACATTTTATGTATAACTGCGAAGCATTTTAGCATTTACTTATGCAAGCTGGTCCTACATTATTAAGTACTTAGTCTCTTTATTTGCCCTGAAATATTGTGTTTTATATGAGATTTCTTAAAAACATCTTCATGTTTGTTTATTTTAAGCTTTAGATAATCTGGCCTGCAGGTTAACTGCAGAAAGATTGCAAACAACACCTCCAAACAACTTGTGGTAGTCGAGTAATAAATAATATTCTTTCAGCTATTTACTTTAGGCTTTCTGCAATTCCTTGTGGCTGGCGGTTAAACTGTTGTAAATGTGCTTTTGATTTTGCATTTTAAATCGTGGTCCACATAAAGGCATTAAATGATAATACCCTAAAGCTGTGGGTAGAGAGACAGGTGCAGGTGCCACTCCTCATTTACCTGCACAGGTAAATGGGGACACTGTTTTGCATTCAGGAGGCACTCACAAAAGAGGCTAAAATCATATTTCAAGCAACATGTGTTCCATACATATCTATACATTATCCTATAGCACTGCAACAAACTTCTAAATTCATATTGCAAATGTACACTACCTTGTCATAGAAAATAAAGATGGTATTAAACTGCTCAGCAGTCAGTCTGATACCCTGTGGAGTAAACACATATTTTTTTTCAGTAAAAAGAAACTTAAGAAGACTTCAGTATAGACTTAATATTGTTCGCAGGTAAATGGCTTTTGTTCTAACTGTGCTCTTACCTGGAACTTCAACAAGAAGTTTTCCTGAACAGGCAGGAGTCTAAAATTTAACAAAATAGTGGTTGTCAATAACAATTAAATGCTTTTCCTCTGTATTTTCAAGAATATTTCCTACCTTGCCATTTCAGACAGACCCAGTTTTCCATCACCATTCAGATCAAACATCCTGAGCTGAGGAGTGAGGAAAAATCAATCTCAGTTTAAACTGATACATTAAACACAATAATTAATACAAACCCCAAAACATCATCGAATATTCAATCCAGTGAAATGGCTAAAAGTGTATAGATGCCTTACAACGTGCAGTTGCATTATTTAACTTTTAACCACTTTAAAAAAAAGAGAATCAATGACACAATCCTGATTAGTGGAAGTAAGTAAAGATGACATTTAGAATACAAAAGTGGACAATACAGTATGTAAGCGCAGTATTCGATATTAAATTGTGAAAGTGTCTTATCAAAAGCTGTTTGGTATAACGGAGACTGATACTTACTGTTGTTTGTGTGTATTCCTGCAATTTCTGTTCATCATAGTGTCTGTTTGCCTTTTTAAGGAGGTCAGAAAGGAAGCCCTGTGTGGGGTGAAACATGTTTAAGAGATGTTTCATTTTGTTGAAAAACAAATGTAGATTGTTATGGTCTAAGCCAGAGTTTCCAACCTGTCAAATGACCCTCAAGGCGTAAATTATAGCCTTTTATGAAATATCATCAATTACATGTTCACTTGTGAAATGTTGCTGTTGATGTTTTTATTTGACTATTATTAAGCACTCCTAGTGATTACCAAATTTATGTCTGGGAAGCCGTTATAAAGTTATTCTCATTATCTGTTAATCCCTATAAAATCTTCCTTTCCTTGAGGTCATATACTCCTCGGCGATTATTGCTTCATTTGCTTTGTTTACAAATTTAGTGATTTGTATACTTCGCATGGCAGCCACCAAACCCAGAGAGATTTGCATAGTTTCCATCTGCCTCATCGGCAGCGTTCTGTGTTCACTATTCTGATCTATTAGTTTGAAACAAGTGCCAGAGGACTTATCAAATTAGTGGCTAAGGGAGCACATTTAAGGATTGGTTTGAACGCCCCTGTAGAGCGAATAATAGAAATCTTACCTTCAGTTCATTAGCCTCGATAAAGCCACTGCGGTCTGTATCGTATTTCCTCCAGGCCTACAGAAACATACAAAAGTACAAATATTACTTTAGAATAATTAATATTTATAATATTTGTATAATATATATAATATTTTTTATTATAATTTTTATTACTTTATAATAAATATTATAATAATTAATTTAACTGTTACTGTCTTATTATATTTACAAAATATCTGAGAAGTATGAATACTGCACACATATGTTGGCCTACTGTAGATTTATTTTAATGTATTTATCTTATCCTGAAATTCATTGAGACATCCGTGTAAGGGAAGGCGATTAATTTATTCTTACATGATTACACAGGCTTTTTATTACATCCTTTGTATTTCCTATTCTAAGCAGCTGTGAAATGCCATTTAATGAATGTTTTAATCTAGCAGCTGGCCTTGTTTCCATCACAGGCTCTTATCAAAGATAGATGCTATCCTCTACAGGTCTATAGAGAATTACAGAAGCACATCCATAATATATGACTCTGAAAATAGAAGTTTGTACTTATTCATTCTTTCCCTTTAAAAGGCTTGGCTACCACACTGGGTTATTCAATCGCTTCAATTTTTCTTGCTTCGCTCTCTCTACTTGACATAATATATTATTGACGCAACCAATTTCAGACTTTCGCAAAACATTACGTATCAGCTCACAATAAACAGACACTGGGGATATATTTGTATGGCGACTGAAAGGGAAAGCCCAAGCCGTCATATAAACAAAAACAATGAACCAAAATGAAATCACTTACTGCCATGAACTCAGTGCTGGATCCCACAAACTGTCTGAAGCAGAGGAGAAAGTTCTCTTCTGTGGGCAAGATCTGAGCCAGCTGATGGGAAAGCAGAATAGATTATACATCCGTACAACAAGACAGCAAACACATTTTCTCTATTTGGTTCCAGCGATTTTCTTTCTTTAACTGGAAGCAAGAATAAAGCACATTCATCAGTCAGGATGTGTTCCCCTACCTCTGCCATCTCAATTCTCCCATCGTGGTTCTGGTCGAATTTCTGCATGAACTCTGTCATCCTGTCTTTAAAGAGTGAGGGGTCCTGCATTATGAAAGCAAAAAAGAAAAGTCTATTTCCCATTCTTGGTGTACGTGTTATGCTTAAAATCAGCATTCACATTCAAGCAGAATTGCGGGTTATAATAACATTGCTGATTTTTAAGAGAACTGTGCAAACTGATTTTTAGAGAAGTATTTGATTTGTATTTAAAACTGCAATATGTCATTTCTCTAATATAACTTATTAATATAACTTGACTTTTTGAAAACCCTAAACTCACACAAAGGTCCACCTATATGAATGCATTATTTCTGTTGTGATCAAAATGTGACTGCTTTTGCTTAATATCTTAAAGGGATAGTCCACCCAAAAATGAAAATTCTGTCATGAATAACTTATCCTCAAGGAATTTCTGTGGCACCATTGACAATCATAGTAGAAAAATGTATTGTATATTTTTGTTCTGTAAACACAAAATGAGAAAACAAACAGTTCAGGGGCCCCTTTGACCACAAAAAAAACCTACAATATCAAAAAACTATCCCAGAAATTTCAGTTAACATTCTTTTAAATATCTTTGTGTTCAACAGAACAAATACAATTTCAGTATTCAAGTTTGGAACTTGAGGTTGAGTAATTCATGACAGAACTTTCATCTTTGGATGGACTATCCCTTTAAGGTTTTTTCATCTTGTCGTAAGACATTAGAAGTCTTAAATGCATTATTTAGGTATGTGCTATTATTTAGGAATACTCATGGCCTTCTTTATGAAATTGACACGTGCTTCTGTTAATACTTAGAATATTTTGTTTTACTCACCGCACCTGCTCCTTTCCGTGCAACCTCCAGCTCCTTAAAGAAACTCTCAAGCTCATTACCCTCAATGTAGCCATTTCCTGTAATATACGGAAATATGCTTCAGTACTTAATGAGATTGCACAGTCACTGATGATGTTTATCATTTTATGACACGATATCTACTATCTTTAAACCTGTTAAGTAATGAGATTGGCTAGATGGCCACTTTGAAGATGGTCAACTCTAGATTGGTTTGTTGGCTGGTACCCAGATCCACGTAAAACACTTCTTAATTAAAAACTTTTGATGGCGAGCCTCCCAGTTAAGCTTTGAAGGCTTTCTCCACTCTGTTTTAATTTGCGACTTTACAGTATAAGCCTTTTAAGGCCATTTATTTGAAATGACGAAGGGAGATTCTCCCTAATGCTTTGCGGGATACTGCTGAAACTTTAAATTGCCTCCACAAAGTGGTATATAACCATCTGGGGTGATTTCCCATGCCAGGAAATTTGCCTTCATGCAATGGAAACGCGTGTGTGCATGTTAGAGGGGGTTTGTGTTCATAGCATGTGACAACAGAAAGTAATTGAGAATTAAAGACTATTGGTAAGGATATCGGTTCATCAATATCACCATATTCTCTGTGTTAACATCTTTGAAATGCCATACTGTTTACTACTTTGATTGTAGTAGCATGTAGATTCGCTTTCTGTTATTTATATGTTTTTGAAGTGGTTGCTGGCATAAACACATGCAGTCTTTTCTGTACATGTGCAGTTTTTACCATTACCAGAGAGTCTTAACGAGGAACAATATATTGATTTTAGCCTAAGATCTATGCAAAATAATTAATGTACTACATCGCTTGGTGCAATGCATGTTAATTACAGTTTACACACGCATTGATCATGTTAAGTAATGAAGGAATTGATTGCTTTGAGACCGTCTGCAGACAATGACAATGGTTGCTCTGACATTTGGATAGGTAATCTGACCATTAATTTTCTTTATATTAAATTCATTTTTCACATACATACATTGAGTCCAAAGAGACATAATCAATATGTGCTCATGTGCTATATGTCTTATGCATGACATACGGAAGATTCATATTCAATTATGTCTATTGGCACGCCTTACAATATCATATATCTTCACAACTACATATTTTCTGGCATGGCCAGCCATTTTGGATTATAGCTAATGTTATGGAGTTGCTGTTTTTAACTAATGTATCACGTTGTAATGTGTCAGCCGTGGAACACATTGTGTTGAAGTCGTTTTGTATTTTACTGATAATTTATTTGTAGGCATGATCATGCATCACTTGAGTGGTGAAACATGGTAGTTGGTTATGTTAAATTCGAAATGATCCTTGGTACTCTTGAATGACTTGAATGAAGATATTTTATGATGATCTGAAATAGGTTGAACCAAAACTCAAAATAAGCTTAGTAGCAGGTTAGGTTGAGTATTACATAAAAAAAGAATTATTAATTAACTTAAATATTAAGTATCCAGTTCCTTAATTATTTCCTATAAGCTGAGTTCTGTGATGCATAGTCATGTGGTTTTATTCCTTTTTTTATGAACATGACAACCTGTAAAGCTTTACGTAATGATTACATTTGCACACAACTTTTAAATAAATTATGAAAAATAACCCTTTAATCAATTTGCGAGGTTACTGATACGTTCTTAGGATTAACATTTTAAATAGCCCAATGCAATTTCTCTCATTCTTGAATTAGCTACGCGCATTAGGTGAGAGCGAAAAAAACATAAGAGAAACCCATAAATAAGAATTATATTGTACATAAATATATAACATATACATAAATTAGATGACAGTTATGATCTTTGCAGGTTGTGAGCTCCAAGTAAACATCAGGTGATGAACTGAATTTCAGTCATCTTTCGAAAGTGGATGAGAGCATCATACGCCCAAGACAGAACGATGCGAGGGATGTTGCAGGGTGCGTAAAACTGATGGAAACGGACAGCGTTGGACAAAGTGAACTTTGGCTATGTTCAAAGCTGACCCACACAACATAAAAATACTCATAATGTCACAGGGTTTGATGCACAGCTTTGGTTTGAGATATTCAGTGTCCATAACGTTGTAGCCTATACAATAGCAGTAAAAGTGACGATGACATATGAGCCTCTGCACTAGGATTTTTTTTCAAAATTCGAAACGGACACGAAAACGCAAACGATTTGTGCAAAGAAATATTCAGTCCAGCATTTCCTGATCATTACATTGACCAACACGTTGACTTATATAGCCTGCATGCAACATATAACTACATTTCAATTAAAAATTTGGTGATGTAAATAGGGTTTTGGTGGATTTCATAAATTAATAATTTAACTTTATTAATCATTTATGCGATATCTGTAAAAAAAATATTACAAACTGCATTTAATATTTATAAACAGTCCAATGCTTTTCTCATCTTTATTTCATTTTCGTACGCAAAAGGCAACCCATCTGCCAATCTTTGACATTTTCAATTAGTAAATTCACTCTTGTAAAATGTCAACGTTAAACTTTTTTGCTCTCGTCTCTGTTAAGAATATTTTACTTAAGTTTAATGAGTTCTTTCCTCTAATCATATAATCCTCAGTATAAATTGCGCATCTGCACTCACCGTCTGCATCAAAATGTTTCCAGATGTCCAGGAACTGAGATGCGGTCAGCTCTGCCAAGTTAAGGTGCGGAGCCTGTCCTTTGTTTGCCATTTTTAAGTGTGTATGTCTTAGTATCCACAAGCACAATCCCCGGCGAACTTTTACTCAGTCAGAGTCCAATTCACACTGTAACTCCCCCAGTGCCTTGCAAGGGGGTTTAAATACGCCGCGTGCATGCAATCCTTCGGTGGTCATGGGGTGGCGCAGTAGTTCCAGCAGTGTTCATCATAGTCCAAGCACATGCTGGAGAACTTCTGAAGATGGTTTGCTCTAAAAACAATTCATGTAGCACAATACCTTTATCCTCTTTAAAGGGTTTAAGCCATTAAATGTAATGCTCTTTAACCTTATTGACTACATCTATGAAGGATGGCTAAAAGCCGGTCCATCTGCTGTTTAAGAAGAAAAAATAGACGTTTTCCCATCTCTTTATTTTATTTGTTTTATTAATCCTACAGGTATACATCTTCTTTTAAGTTATTTAGTTAAAAGAATTTAGCTACGCTAGAATTTAGGTAGGCCTACACTACATGCGCACTGCATTCATGTTATTAGTTCATACGCGTATAATAAAAAAATATATAATACCTTATGCATAGTAGCATACAATGTGCATTGTGTTACATTGAGGAACTTGATATCTGCGTTGGACTACTATTATCAATACTCCCCATTAAAATATGTCAAACTGCTGTCAACAAGGGTTTGCGTCCAAGTAGGTTCTTTCAAGCGCAAGGAGTGTTAAAAGACACCAGTCCTGTCCCTACGGCATCAAAGGCTAATTATTGCACCGCACTCATGCATGCAGAGTCCAGCCTGCACCAGGAACAGGACACGGAGCTCTGGGAAAAGAAATGCTCACTAGCTGCAGGTATACGCCATCGTCGTCAAATGCGCGCAACCGCCAATCAATAACAAGTTTTATTCCTGAAACGGCCACGACCAGATTCATTAAAACACACACACTCTTAATCAAATTTCACACATCCCATAGGGGGTTATGAGGACCCCTGCGGTCGGGACGTCACAAGTCTTAATTATTTGCATAAACAGGCGTTCAAGTTTATTCAATATCAGTAAGGTCAAAGGTGATGTCTGATATGTCCGATTGAGCGCTTTCTAACTGACTTTGCGTTTAAAACAAAGTGCAAGTTGATTAGGACAGTGTGAATTTGGAACAAGACAGCTTGTCTTCGCACCTTGAATGGCAGGATTGAATGGTGTCACTGAATTTCTTTTTTATTATAAGGCTGCCAAAACTGACTGACTTTATATCTGATGTCAGGCTGTAAAAGAGAAATTCATTTAAGAGTTCATAAGATATGCACTACTTTAAAGATACACTAGATCTAGAGAGCGAGACATACAAAACAGTTTACAATAGCATTCCTTTGTTTTGTCATGTATATCTATAACATCTTACCCTTCCAGATCACACAAAATAAAAACAGTAGTTTTTTATCAAGACTTGATGTAAGAAATACAAGCATACTTACAAACTCCTTGTTACACAGCGGAGGTAAAAAGGGTTGGAAGCGGTTGGGGAGGTTATTAATCCATACATTTACTCCGTCTAGACAGTGCTGCCACGAGGCGGAGTGTTTCGGAGTGATCCTGAGGAATAAACACTTTCCATTTCTCATTGACTGGAAGCGGCACGTAAATCACTAACTTCCTTTGCTGAAGTCTGCCCTAGCAGTATCTTTATCCTTGCTGAATCTATACACTGCTTTCTGTACGGGCTGCCTTATGAGTTATTTTACCATGTTTAAAGGCCTTACATCAAGTAAAAGTTGTTTTTGTTGAGAACTGAAATTTGAATAATTGAACAAGTTTGGGCGTTTATCAAAGGAAGTAAAGCTGAAATAGAAAAAGTTCATGACAGCTGATTGTGAATGATAAATGTATCGGAATACACTATTTGTGTACTCAAGATGTTCTTGGCCATAACCCTAGTCAGGTGTCGTAGTCCTCTCAACAGACAACTTTTCATAGAGGTCACAGAATGACGGAGGATTAAATATGATATACAGGGCGAAAACGTCAATCAATATGCTCTGAAAGTGACAGTGAACTCATACGATCATTGAAGAATAGTCAGTCAATAGAATTTGCCTTGTCACCCAGCTCTTGGCTGTAGTCCAGTGAGTTGGCTGCTGCCGGTGAGTTTAGGGATGTGGAAATTCTTTGTTCAGCAGAGATGTCTCAGTTTATTCCTTCTTCAAATATAGCCCAAACATGGGCAACAAAAGCCTTAGAATTACATATTTGAAAGGTGTCGTTCACCAAAAATCCAAAAACGTTCCAGGTTAGAATAAGATTTACATCCCATGTTTTAAATGCGGTCTCAAATGTGGGGAATTAAAAATAATGCTCTCAGTCAATTCTGGATTAGTTATTTAAAGGATAGTTCAGCCAAAAATGTACAATTATTTCATAATTTTCTCTCTCTCATGTCATTCCAAATCTGTATGACTTTCTTTCTTCTGCTGAACACAACTGAAGACATTTTGAAGAAGGTTACCAGACAACATTGACCCCTATTGACCTCCATTGAATGGACACAAAACCCCATGTAGAGACATTTCTCAAAATATCTTATTTGTGTTACACAGAAGAAAGAGTCACATACATGTTTTAAACCCCCTCAGTTATTTCATTTTTTTTAAACTCTCTTATCTAATCTAACGGTTAATGCCAATTCCCGCAAATAGCATCCCCCCAAATGCGGACCCTGCTGTATATTCTCTTATAGTACATCTCTCTTATATTCTATACTCTTATACTTTACTCCTGTGAGATCTTTCTTTCTAATGTGGTCCCTCTCCCTCAGTGGATTTCGCTTTTCCAAGAATGTGTAGTTATAATGCCAAAGTGTCCCTTGGGTGATCTCTCCGTCCCCCTTTCTGCAAACATGATTTGAGAGAGATGGTGAGAGGAGTAGCTCTCCATCAAACACAAGATTGCAGTGGCTTGATTAAAGTGAAATGAAAAAGAAAAATCATGGGAGCCTATATGCAGCATGGAGTGATGCTTTGGTAGGGCGGAGTGTGAAATGCCAAGCCTCTCATTTAAAGGTCTGTTGCACCATCAATGTTATCAGATTTGTTTGTGAGGATATGTGGCGGTTTGCATGAGAGAGAGAGTTAAGAATGGGGATTATTATGTATGCAGTATTGTTGTGAACAGATAGCGGTGGTAAGAAACCATTATATCAATGATTCCTTTCCTCATGAGTGACTGATTTTAATAACATTACCGGTTTGCAGAGTCTTTGCTAGTGCCTGGATGGCACATAGAAATCAAATTGAAGAATGCTCAGCTCAAGTGGAAAACAGCTAAAGAGGGAAATGATTTCAAATGAGGTAATATGTCAGCGGGAGCAGAACAAAAACATGTAAGATCAAAACAGATCATTACCTCTGACTTCCTCTAGAAAACCATCAAGTACAGTCACTGCTGTACACGCGCTGCTGGTGCTGCAGCTTCTGAATATTTCAGGGCATGGTCTGTCACTAATTGCATAACAGTAACACATTGACTAATGGCACACAGGAACTCTGATGTTTCTGAGAAGTTCCATTCTGGACCGCGTCAGAACCAGGTTTCGCATACATATTTCGCAAAAGTTTGTGATGTAGCGATCCGAATAACAGATTGATCTGCCATCACCGGAAAGGGCAGAGTCATCCTCCGAAAGTTCACCCTCCGTTCTCTAAAGGAGCTTTTGTGTAAAGAGGTTTACAATCATGCAGATGCTCTCAAACGCACAACTTCTTGCTGCAATCTGAAACAAAACTACAACGTATTATGATACTGTAGATTGTCATTATTCTTCCAATACTGAGACCATTACTGTAAAGCAACTGTAAGTTGTTCTTATGTGCAGTTACCACATCCCTGTATGTGTTTATTCAAGGTTTTCTTTGTGAAATACTTGCCACAGCCTTGATGTTTTGTATGTATTATTTAATATCTATGTTAGAGGTGTGTTCGCAAGATCCATCAATAATGTACTGACTTGGGGGTCGGGTGGCATATCTAAAACGTTACATATGTTTTGCATAGTACAGTATATTTAGATTGAGGTGAGAAAACTTTGTTGCTCTCCATTACCTCTGACCTTTGGAGGAAAGTATTAATATTAATATCTTAACACTGCAACACATTGTCGGACTGAAGTACATATTTCTAGTCACCTGGTATATGAGTCAATATAAGAAACAACAAAAACATCAACATAGCAGAAATGATTTTAATAATATAATTAGTACCAGCTGCAAACTACATTTTCAGTTATATATGTATTTTTGGTTATATAATTGCTGTTTTAAAATACATAAAATCTTAGTATTTGTGATCTGTGCAAAGACATTATTTTCCAGCAACAAAGTAAAATTGGACAAATTAAATATTTTGAATAATTGGTCAAAAACATTTATTTAAGCAATAAATTATTTATTATTTGTTAACCTATTGCCACTGTCCTGTGCATTTAACCTCAATACAAATTTAGTAAATAAAAAAAAAAAGATCTTTTGTATAACTGAGATTAACAATCTGTTAATCTTTTTTGTTGTTCTTTAACTCTTTCTGAACAAAATTAATACCGATTATTCTGTTATACTGATTACTTTCAGTTGTTCTTTACATGTTTTTCAGGAAGTACAGTATGTGACAGGATCACATGTTGTACTGTACATGTTATTAATAACTAGTACCAACTAGTGTTGGTAAGTACCACATTACCTACTGTGCTATGAGGTAAACAAAATTAATCTAGTCAAAATTTAGACTCAAGAGGCACTGGAATGTCTATATAGTTACTTTTACCCCGAACAAGATACATTAAGAAACATTATGTAGTATATTCAGATCTACATAAGCTGTCTACATTCTGCATTAACTGCCTGTGTCTAATGGCAAAACTCTGTGGAAGATTATTATTAAAAGCACCCTTGTGATATTTTTGTGAATGTAGTAAATGGTTGCACTACATATTTTTAACTAAATGACTGACTATCTTTTGAAGGTGCTCGGTTCGAATGCGGGTGGTTTCTAGCACTTCTTCATGATTCGTCTTCTCCTTGCTGTCATAGTCAGTCACCACCTTGTTCGTAATCAGAGAAAGTCCAAACACCCGTACCCCACAGTGTCGAGCGATCACCACCTCTGGAACAGTACTCATACCTGGAGAAAAATCACTCAACTGTCAAATGTCCATTAATTCGCTTTATATTTCCAATGTTTCTACTCTATTTCATAATGTGGTTCTTTTAACAAACCACCATTTTGTTGATTTATGATCGAGTCCTACACAAGTGTCACAGTATGTCATGCATACCAACAGCATCTGCCCCAAGCATCTGTAGAGCTTTGCATTCTGCAATCGTCTCATAAGACGGCCCAGCCAGCATGCAGTAAACGCCCTCCTGGAGAAAAGAGGCGCATCCGAGTTCCTCTGCAGTCTTCCTGGCCAGTTGTGCCAAGTCTCTATCATATGCATCAGACATGCAAGGAAAACGTACTCCAAATCTAGAGAGGCATGCATTAAAATATCAGTGAACATCAAACTGGCTTTACAGATTAGTAGAGAAAGTATGCTCCAATGCTAATAGCTGATGTAGTAGTATACACGTATGTTCGATATATAACTGAAACTGACCTGTCATCATTGCGACCGCACAGAGGATTTTGGCCTGCAAAACCAGGCAGGTTAATATGGTCTCTTATCAGCATAATATCGCCCACTTTAAATTTGGGATTTAGTCCTCCAGCGGCATTGGTCACAATTAGAGTCTCAACCCCTAGAAGAAAGAACACTCTTACTGGATATGTGACCTAAAAGAGAAGGAAAGGAAGTGAAAGTTGGCATGAAATGGTAGTTTTCTGCCTTATTGTGATGCATATCAGAGTCAAAAGGCTCCTCCTAAAATTTAGGGCGGGACATGATTTTGTCTTTAGAGAATGGATTGTTGAAGGTTGAAAGTCTGGCCATAAGAAACTCAATACCTGTGACCCAATTCGAAGGCTGCGACCTTCTGAGGTCTCGGTCTTCAAAGCACGTAGCCCCAAATTCCACAAAGTGAACCGAAATAAGTCGGTCTAGAATAATGCAGGATTTTTACTACTGTTGGATAATGTTGTTAGTGATACTTCACCTCCTGTCACGTGAAGACAGCAGCATGATATTTCTGACACAGAAGCTAAAAATGTTTATTTTATTTTAGAGAATATGACGCATTTATGAAGTGTAAAATAGCCCCACAGTATATAAAAATAATGAATACAAAAAAAAGATGTCCATGGTTGATGTTTGCGGATAAGTAAATTACTGATATGACTGCCTTCCAAAAGCACTGGACAATGACTCATTGACACATATTCCAACATGGCCAAGAATCATAAATCACGAAAACACATTTATATTCCACTTGGCTTCTGTAAGAAAGGCCAAGCACCAGAGTGCACTTTAAGCACTATATTGTTTGCGCTAAACATTTTTTAACCTGATCACAGGCATGACAAATGTTTGAAAGTTGTTGTAAAAGTTTATAGGAGGTATTACTAGATGATGGAGCCGGTTGTTAAAGGATAACTGTGGTTTTCTCTGTTATACTTAAATTGCTTAGTAACAAATGAAATAGTCAATGGTTAAATGCAAAATAACCTTTGGGTTAGTGCTGTGGTTTATAATTGTTAATAAAGATGTAGAACTGACACTTCTTAGAGTTTCATTTGTTGTCATCTTTAGCTTAGTTTTTAGGTTTTTAGTTTTTCAGTATCAAAAGATATAAGCATAATTTTATTTCCCCTTTGCGGTTTAAAGAATGATACTTACTGTGGCAACATCATAACCCTCATAGAAATGGAAACGGCCTTGCATGCAAACACACTGCTTCCCATTCAGCTCTCCAAACACCAGCTGACCTTTATGTCCTTGCACTGAAAATATATTGTTGCATAAGTATTCTCAAATGATTGCAATAAAATTAAATGAACAGCAGCGCTTCGGAAAATTGACAACCATTGCTAAACTATTTATTGAACCATGTCAGAATTCACTGTATTTGTAGTATGCTGCATTGTTTGTAGTCATGTTGCACTTTGACAACATTTTTGTTACATCTTCTCATTACCTTTTTATATTTCTGTTATCATTTAATAGGTTCTAAAACAAACTTACTGTACATCAAATGGCTATGAAGGATCACCTCCATTTAAAGCAATGAAATGTAGCCTTTTAAAGAAAGAAAAAGCGGTCTCTAACCTGTGCTTTGGGGGAACCGAGGGATTTTCTCATAAGGAAACATAGTCTTGTGATCCAGCAGGTCAGCTAATCCACCGAGGCCTGAGCCACAGATGATGGCCACTTTGGGTCTGATATCTGTATGAGCAAGAAGCCAGTCTGCTGTTTCTCTGTACTCCTCATAGCTGTAACATTGAAACAAAACATTGTTATTCGTGTGATATTTCTAGAGATTCCAGGTTATTTGGTTTATTCATTATTCAATCATGCAAAATAGCTAAAAATGTGTGTACAAACACACTGTCGGATTACATCTAGATAGGAGTAATTTCCGTACTTGAGGTTTATGGTTGGTTGTAAAGTAGATAGCTGTCAGAATTGTCTGCAACAGATACACACATGATGCTGACCTATCATGTGCAGTGACCCTCTCAAGTTGCTTTGAGAGTAAGGACAAGGACGAAATGCTAGTAAGCTGACAAAAACATTTAGCAACAGAGAGAAAAGCACATTAAAGCTAAATTTTTAAAGGAAATTTTGAATCTATACTGCTTGTCCCTCTTATTCCCTGCGATATTGTGGTGGAGTATGTCGAATTTACCCTTTGACTCTCATCACATTAAGCTGGTACTTATAACACTCACTGTAGTAAATGATTTCCAGTAAAGTGAGTGTGTAAACTGCTCTTACCGCTGGTCATGTTACCATTCAGGGCTAATGGACAAGCAGTGGAGATTAAATCAATGTTTGAGCGCGCAATATATTATCAATGGATGTGATGGATATTAGCTGGGTCTTAATTATGAAAAGCAGACTATTTTATGTTATATAAGTAGCCTAGCTGTAATGAGCTTTGTCATGTGTGTGTAATAATAAATCAACAACTGACAGTGCAAGGGTTGTTCCAAAATCCATAATTGTAGTCTTTATGCATTTAGTATAGACTATGCAATCTTCCACAGTGAGCACTCTAACATCCAACCGGTTTAATTTCTGGTTTTTACCAATAGCCTGTCATCTCTGTATTTAACCACAATGAAGCTCCCACAAACATTGTTATAAGGCACTCATGAATCTATCCACTGGGAACAAAAATGAAACTGACATACAGCAGCCCCATCCCAACTGAATTGCTCACATAGCTGGACAGCCCATATTTATTATGAGGAAGTTTTTCAAAGCCAAAGTCACGAGGTAACAGGGAACATTTGAGGCAGGGAAAGCTCAATGGCCGAGCGGCAGACATGCGCTGTCCGTGGTGCTGTAAGCTGCGGGATCAGCACTTTCAATTCAGAGCACTTGCTGAATGAGCTTCAAACAACTTTGTGTTAGAAAGCTCTGTGAAAACGGACAATAGCTCACTTTTTTGTAATCACAATGCTGCCCGTTTGTATTACTTTCAATGGGTTTCAATGTTGGTTTTACACAGGCTTAATCTTTCAGCATGTCTCTTTAAGAGCTGCGTATATTTCTGTGCGCATGCGAGCTGAACGCGAGATGATGTTGAGTAGCCATAATAAAGCGTTATAGATTATATAAAGGTTACGTCGTTACTTGTTGAATTTGAATCGAGACTGTAAATAGAGCAGTTCGACATCATTTCCTCGTTTTTAACAGGGTTATTAGAAGATGCATACTGATGATGATTAACTTATCGCCATTCAGACTGAAGAAATACCTCTTTAGGACAGAGAATGTGCGTAACAGGTTTATTTCAGATCGGCAAACTGTGTTATCTGCTTATTTAGGCTATGACGCAGCAGGCTGGGTATAAATATTAAAAGAGACAGTTGTCATGGCAAGGACGCGCTGCTTGCACATCTTAATGTTTGTTTTTAACGACGATGCGATGCAGGATACTGATTTCACAGGTCCGTTATATTGCAAGACTAGCTTTGCATATGTTCGCCTTACCTGCATTCGTTGAATGTTGACATGTCCGCCGCGGCTGGTACTGAATTACTGACTAGGATATCGTATGCAGCAGAAATAATAGAGAGTGACCTATCGAGAGGTCAAACCGGCGATCTCGTGGGAAGAGTGGAATGACGGAGGAGGAGCTTTTCCTAAACTCGTTTTTAAAACAACGCTCGTTGTTCTAATCCAATCTGCTGACAGTGTGGGCTGCTCACTGACCCGCACTTGAGAAGCTGTCTGCCAGGACAAACTCTGACACTTTCTCGCTGACAACACAGCAGTGTTTCCCAGTTTATTAAGTGAGATTGTAAATATAATATATTATTGTTTTATTATGCATCAACATTTATGTGAGGTGATGTGGTAATTGATGGTTTACCCAGATATCATAATTTTGTTGTTATTTAATATGTGCCAATAAAAAAGGGGATCAGAGACAATTTATGAACTGCTTTGGCCATGTGGTGTATCAAAAGTCCGTCCGATTGACAAGTGAACAGAGGAGCTGTGTTTTAAGGGGGGAAAAGCACAATAACATTTCAATTAATTAATATCAACGTTTGAGAAGTGTGAGTTTTCACAATTCACAAAAATCTGACGAAAATAAGTACATACAATGTATTTGTACTCCACGTAGTTCATAAACCGTTGATGGTTGAGACATCTAGGTTATTGTTCTTTTTATCCCAAAAACTACAGTTCTCCATTTATATGCAAGTGTTTATAGTGCAATCTCGCTTTCCCTAAAATGCAGTGCCCAATGCTGAATACCACAGGTGACATTTTACAATGTAATTAAATGGTTAAGTTTGTGGGATATAAGTCACCAGTATACAGAGAGCTGAGCTGTGCAATTCATGAACAATAGGGATCTAGCTAACTGAGACACACCCATAGTGAGCGTTCATCCTCTGTAGTTTTTTGTTGCTTGTTTGTTGGATTTTTAGGGACAACTTTTCAGCGCACTGGACATATTTTTAGAGTAGGAATGCCTTTAAAGTGGCTTTAAAAGGCAGTGTGAATACAGAACATTGATCACATAGTCCCGCTATTTGTTAAAAAAAATATGAACATGTTACAATAAATAAAAAATAATTCGTTTTAAAAGTCTGCCATTTCTGAAACTATGCTCCCTTATAACAGTTCATGCAGTGTACACTTTGCGGTCCTTTCGCATTTAAACCGGAAGTGAGCATCCCTATGCCCCACCCCCTTCAAAGGGCGGAGGGAATAGCGCAGTAATAATGTGGCCGTTTAAAATACACATGTGGAATGAAGTAATGGTGCCATTTAGGCTACTCGTTACGTGGAGTGACGTTTTGTCTGGTTTCCTCTTAAAATGAGCTTTTATTTTCAAACACGAGACATACGGAAGTTGAAGGTGCGCTCCGCTTGTGGTTAAAAACTTTCAGCCAATGCCACGCCGTATTTAAGTGGCTCCACCAAACAGAGCACATGTTGTACCTTGGTGCTATGGTAACCGCGACCATGGTAACCATCAAGCTCAACTGAAGAAATGAAAGCCACTGGACAAATCTTACTACGATTTCTGGTTTTCATATTCGATAATAACTTTGATTATTCAGGCACTTATACTTTGTTTGCGGTGCCGTTTTGTAACTAATGCCATTTTATGTGTTATGTGTGAATGAACTAAACTTTCCGATGTAGCAAGCCGTCTAATGGCGTCTAAGTTGCCACCGGCTTCTGGTAAGACATTTCTCGTACATATTTACTTTGCTTGTCGTCGTTAGTCTTGAAAGGAAACCGCAAGTTTTAGTCACTAGCACCGGATTTCGCCTAGTGAAAGTTCACTCAAGATGATGTCAGTGGGATTCAAAACAAATGCGGTTGCACCCCGAAACCCCAAGCTGGTTAAACGGGGAGCAAAGAATGCCCTTAAGGTGAGCACCACACACACATGGGAACGTTATACATGGCATGGCACACAAATGATATAAAAGCCCCTTACCAGCATTTAACTTTAGCCTATAAAAGTAATAAGCAAAACACATTTTTTGTCAAAGCACATGTGTACATTTTACACTGTGAATAATAAATAATAATGAAGATGTGTATGTTTTTGCAGTTGGTTCCATCTGTCTATGCTCAAGAAATGTCTCAGAGTACAGAAGAGCGATTGGCAAACACTTATGAGATGCACCCGCCCCGCATTCTGGAGCTCCTAGATATGACGGAGACAACACATCATAAGGTAGTTTACTTGGCTACAAATTTTATGAATAAGTTTGCTTTCTGTGTTACTGGATCTAAGAATGTTGGCAACATATCCATATCATGTTTTTTGTTAAACAGTTTATTTTTAGTCTTGACTAGATCTTTCTGTTGTTGGAAGTCCAAAGTCAAAGGCCATCTACCTGTTTTTTTCTAGTTTTCTTCATTAGATTTGGACCAGGCCGTGTTTCAGCCGTACCCATCTGAGATTGTGTTCCAAAACTTTACACCATTTCAGACACACAAGGTGCCTTTAGAGCTTCGAAACAGTGACAAGGTGATTTCCATTATTATACATTATGCTTTGTAACCTTGGAGATGTAGCCAGAAGCAGTATTAAGTTTTAGGCATATTTGTGTGCTTACAATGCTTAGGAGCTTCCTAAACAGCAAAGACAGCCATCAAAATGAGATCAAATTGAGATTTAGGTTTGTCTCTGCGAATCAACTGTTTAGACTAAATCTATAGACACATCTATAGCTACATCTGGATTAAATACACTACTTGGTACAGAAGGTAGCCTTTGATGTTATTTTGTTGTATTTCAAAATCAATATATAAATATCATGTACAATGACATATGAGACAATTACGGCTTTATATCTGTATTGATCAAAGACTTAGACATGGATATGATATTTTCAGGTTCCCCGACTAGTAAAGGTGATTGAAGACGACTCACTTTATTTTAAAGTGGTCAGTCCACTAGAAGCTAGTAAGAAAGTGGCTCCTGGCATGGCATCAACATTCACCATACTCTTCACTCCACAAGAAAACAAGGTAAAGCTTATGCTGTCTTTAATAGACAAAAGTAATGTAACATTACACAGAACCATGCTTCTGGGTTCTTTAAGCAAGTATCATATGTTAACAATCTGTTATAATGTAAAGTTTGTTTATGTGATACTTATGGTTTATGCTAATGGTATATTTCCTGGTCCTTTTTTTAAACAATTACTGGACACAATCAGTTTCAGCTTTATTCTTTTTTTGATTTTGTTAGTGATTACATATTTTGGTTTAGGTTAAGACAAATGTGATTAGTATTGAGCGTATTATATCTTGTAGGGCCCTGGGTTTGTCCTGATCCGGTTTAGGTTTAGTCTTTGTGTTTGACTTACAAAGGCTACTTAAATTGTAATATATAAATTGTCAATGGCAGTGCACTCATGGGTCATTTGCTAGTATTGCAATGAATGGGGAAGAAGTGTTATGAAACAAACAGTCATCCATAAAAACTGCCACACAGGGATATTAAGATATCATAAATCTTTTTAATTCTGCCTAAAAAAGAACATGAGTGTCAAGTCTCAAACTAAAATCTGCCATGTTGTTGAATGTGACTGGAGGCTTAGTGTTTCACCACAGCTACTTTCTTGTATATTGCAGTCAGTAATGTGGCCTGATAATCTATTTTTGTTTGGCAGACATTAATGCAGATTGCTTCATAGCTTCATTCATGCTTAGTCAGAAAAAGACACATTTTGTGAGGAAATTCTTTAATAATTCCTGAGATCTGGAGTAGGACAGGGTAAAGGATGTTCTTTTTTTTGTTAAAAAACTCAATTTACAAAGATCAGTGCTGATCATTTTTTACTCTGTATTGTGTTCAATTTAGGAAGTGTACAATGTTAAACTGTTTATTACTTCGAGCTAATATCACTCAGTGCCCGATATCTCCGTACCAGGGCGATGAGAATGAATAGACACAGAAAAAGTGCGGTACCCAAAATCACCTTGTTTATTGAAAGCAAAGCCTGAGTATATACTGTATAGAAATAATTATATTCTCGATAGACCATCGTCGCCATCCTGCCGAGAGTTGATCACGTGTTCTGGTCGTCCAAATGTGAAGACATTTGGAAACCTTGAGTAGTCACATTAACAAAAGTAGAAACTATTTTAATAGGTGCACAACAGAGAACTCGGAGACCCTGGGGGGAATTCCAACGTTATGGACTTGACATTTTGCATTATGGATGTGGCATAAAAATGCTCAGAGAATGAATTTGTTACGAATATATTGAACCATCTGTTTATATTTTACTAAACCCTTTTCGATAGAGTCTAAACGTAAAATATGTCAGTCTATGAACACATTGTCTTTTTAAAAAAGGGAAATAAACATGCGTTATGGATGTGCCAAAAAAAGGATGCGTCTTTTGGGAGACGATAAACTTATGTAAACTTTTATTATGTAAAATAAAATGCACAATCCTGAAGCAATAATTCCCAGTGAATCTGTGCTGTTATCATGGTAAAAATTATTTTTTTTGTGGTAAATTTGACATTTTCATGGAATTGTCCCTATAATATCAAAAATTGTCTTGTCCTGTATTGTTTTGTTTCAAGGTAATGCCTGTCTTTTCCAGGCACTCTGAAGAGAATGGCATCTTCTATACATTACTTTTGACTTTCAAATGCTTGCAATTTTAGGATTACATTCACAGACTCATCTGTGTTACTGAACGTGAAAAGTTTGAGGTGCCCATTCGAGCAATTGGGCCTCGTGCCATCTTGGACTTCCCAGATAATCTGCATTTCCCAGTATGTCCTGTGAAGTGCCTGTCACAGAAAACTCTGTTTGTCAGAAATATTGGAAAATGTGAGGCTAAATTTCGGCTAAGCACATCCAGGTGAGGAGGAATGTTAAATCCTTTTTTATAAATAAAAATGCATCATGATCAGCTCCATTAATGGCATCTCGGTGTATACAATTATTTTTCTAATTTACAGCCCATTTTCTGTGGAACCTTTAGTCGGGACTCTTGATGTTGGTCAAGGCATGCAAGTTACTGTTCAGTTCTTACCAAAAACCACAGGGGATCACAGTCAGGATTTGCTGCTTCACTATCACTCAGGTACTTAGTGCTAATCACCACCAGGTTTTCATGCATCACCTGCTCCTCCCACAAACTCCACCTCCACTACACACACACACTTACAGCAAAACCTAATTTTACTATGACATTTGGCTGTTTTCTACACACATCTCCATCCTTATCCATACTTTCATCCAATACTTCAGTTTTTTTTTTGTTGCCTGAAGCAACTATAGGTTTAGTCAAGAAGTTCAAAGTAAAGACAACAGCACTTGACTAAGAGAGTGTGTTTGACACGACAGTCTGTGCTTGCATTGTGTGCATGTAGTTCAGCGTAATTCAGAATTTGACTTTCGTGTTTTTTGTGCAGGTGCTGTCTCTGCCTGTCTCGTTGAATAAACAGAAAGGTCTGTTAAAGGCCATTGGCATTAACATTTTAATACTCGCCGTGCTCTAAAAATACTACGCTGAGCCCATCAGGGGAGTATCATTTTTAATTTAGCGCCTTTTCCAGTCTCCACTTCATTTATGTTTTACACGGAGCAGCTTTGTAGCGTGTCCTCGTTGGTTTGCTTCTGCGGGTTGGCAGGAACAGCTCTCTGCAGTCCCAGGTGTATCTCAGATAAGCACACAATCCTGTCTTAAGGTCTCAGAAGGTGCTTTGTCTATACTGTATAGGGGAAACACTTACCTCGCATCTTGTCATGCTTTTTGTGATATGAAGGTGCATACAGTAGCTTAACCCATAGTATGTCAAACTGTCAGTTCTCATAGAACTTTAGCCGTATACAGTTCAACAAAGAGAGGTCTATCTTTGTTCTCAAGCTATGCAGTAGCATTTCAGCGACCGAACAATTTTCTGCACTATAATGTTGTCAGTTACGATCAAAGGGTTACTATCCAGGCAATGACAATGAATCACCCAAAATTTTCAGTATGAATTGGCAAGTTTGAATTCCAGACTGTTTTGACTGTCCATTAATAATATACAGCGAAGCTAAAAAGTAACCGAAGCCCCTGTATTCCTCTGAAACCATCTGAATGTATTTAATGACCAATAGCTTGAAGTTAGCGGAAGCTCTCGTCTAAGCGTGGCATGCATTAAATGGTTATCTAATCTGCCCTACATTTTAGAAGCCTCTCAGCTGTTTTGCTTCATATCATCTGCCGTATCCAGGCTGCAGATTTTGCCCACTGATTCTAAAATATGCATAAGGAGCCAAAAAGCCCAAGCAGCAGCTGTGACAGTAGGACAGAGGGGATCCTACCCACTAATACACGTAGTATGTACAGTGAAAGCGGTTTATTTCACGGGACACTTCACAGACTTTCCCTCTTCAGACATTCTCCATACATTCGAAAGCATTTTTACAGCTAACATGCCACTTTTAGTTTGTTCCATATGAAGACACTAATCTCATTTCTTATATTTCTCATTACAAACTTCAATGTATCATATCACCAATGGCTTGTTTGCCATTAACAGCGTTTGCATAGAAACAAAATCTCATTATCATTGCATTGAGGCATAAGAGAAGAAGCGGGAGCTGAAAGCATCTATTTAAATAGAAAACAGAAGTAAATTTATGAATAAAAACATATTTTTCTGCACAAAACAAAAACATCAGCGCTCTTGCACGGGTCGTGGGTCGATTTTTCCATCTGTCTATATCAATCTTTCTCCGTTCCTCTCCTATTCAATAGCCTGTCTTGTGCTCAGATAGCATAACGTAACGCATACAAAACATGTCACGAATATAAAGAAGATAATTAAAGTTGTATGTGGAATGAATCGTCATACCTTCGTGGCATTTCAAACGCAGCTGCGCTTTAATTAAACGAGTTAAATTAATGAACTAGCAATGACTTCTACAGAAATTACACAGAACTGTTGTTATGATAATTGTTTTGCGCTTTTGTGTAGTCTACTGTCGGCTTGGCATAGATTAATAACAGTTGGAAGACTGGGCAAGCATTAAAAATGTAGTTTCTTATAATGTACGTTTTCAAATTCATGTAGTATATCTCAGTTTCGTATTGTATGTTTCGGTTTTCTTCACCTTTGGTCTGAAGGACCAAATGGCGTTGTCTCTAATTGGATGTATCACAATACTGTATATTGTAAGAAGGCTGCCTTTTTCCTTAAGGAGAAGAAATTCCCTTGTCTCTGCAAGCTTTTTCAAGTGCACTTAAGAGTGAGCTGATAAAGACATCACATATACATGCTGAAGCACTATGAAAGCATTCCTCATCTCCAATTTTTCTCCTCCCCCCTCTCATCTGAATGGCTTCCACAATCCCTCAGCCTGCTGGCAGATGCAAAGTCCCATCAAAGCCATTTCCATCTATTTTTTTCCTCTTAAAGCTGTACACACAGAGACAGAGGTTAAATGTCTCTGGCTCATTTGTGAAAAGTGATACCGAGGCAGAATTAATCACTGGAAGGAGTAAAGGGATGAAAGGGTAAGAGTGGCATTAAGGGGGAAGGAGAAAGCTCAGCTCACTACCTGCCCACTCCTTTGGTATAATCTTTGGGATGTCATTGATAATTATGTCTCTCTCTCTCTCTCTCTTTCTCTATCACTCTTTCTTCCTAGTACAGCTTTTTTTCTCGTTCCAAGCTCCAAGCTTAAATATAAATGCTGATAGATGTGCTGAAATAAATATACATTGTTTAAAAGTAACATCAAAGTTAATTTGCTATGGTGTTATATGATTTTTTAAAACTACTTATATTCTTGACAATTTGTTTGCCGTGTTTTACTTAAATGAATAATACGCTAATGTCCAGCATCCACAGCAGCCCAAGTTAGCGTAGACCATTTTGCAAGAAGTAAACAAAAATGGTCCAGAAGCATTCCCTGTTTCAGTTTTTCATTATTTTTTATTTCATATCATATCTATAATTATTCTTCTATAGGGTGACCATATGAGCCATTTCACCAGGACGCACGCGTCCTTGACAGGATTTGGGTGTGTCTTTCGAAAGTCGCATTTGTAAACCGCATACGTCATAGAGGTTCTCACATTTCAGTTAAAAAAAGCATAAAAAAATTACATTCAACATCGGTTAAGAGTTATGATCATTGTAGTCATTCTTACCTTGAAATATAACGCCTGCCTTTATGAAATAAAACTTGAAATAACAAACCTTGATGACGTATGTGGTCGACAAATGCGACTCCTGGAACACCCAAATCCTGTCAAGGACGCGTCCTGGTGAAATGGCTCATATGGTCACCCTATTCTTGTAGATGTTTGTATACCATTTTTAATTCAGTTTTAAATCTGTTGGTTGTATTTTGTTTGAACGTTTGTATATAATGTTAAAAAGTGATACAGGAAGTGCTTCTGGACCAGCCATGATTACATGTTGCAAAATAGTCTAAGATGTCATTGTTAAAAAAGACAAACAGGTGATGGCTTATTATTTGCTATACACCTGATACAGTGGAGGTCTCAGTGGGATGATGTGGGTAATGTCTTAACAATCTCGAACACCTCTGGTGACTTGTCTGTTTATGTCCAAGACCCAAGGCCCCTGCAGAATAAAGTCATCAGAGAAAAGCCAGCGCTGAGAAAAATAAAAGTATTCTCTCTAGAATGTGTGCAAGAGTTGCAAACATTTCACATATACACATTTTACTAAACCTTTATACTTCAACACACATGCATGTATGCCAAGTGAATAACCTTCATGCTGTTGAATTGTGCCGAAACAGCAAATAAATATTACAGCTGAAATACGTTTTTCTGTAATATCCATCTGGTTATATAAGATTACCTTTTATGATTTTTATGAAATTATTGGCTTGGTTCTGAGGAACGGTCTCGGTTCTCAACAGCTTTGTTTTTACAGTATACACTCTAAAAAAAGGCTGGGTTAAAACAACCCAATTTGGGTTATTTTGGTAACCCAACGTTGGGTCAAATTTGGACAAACCCAGCGTTGGGTTATTTTAACCCAGCCAGTTGGGTTATATCTTTGACGCAACATGCTGGGTTGTTTTATTTAAATCAACTTTTGCTTAAAAATTACATTGCTGGTTTAAAACAAACCCGAAATGTTTAAAAATAATAATAACAAAATCACAGAGAAATACTCGAGGCATCAGTAAGAATCAAAAGTTTTATTAAGGATCAAAATGCAAGACAAAAGGAATTCATAAAAACATGCAATATGTTATGCTCAATGAACAATAAAATGGCATATAAAACACTTTGATGAAATGTATGTTTATACATATTTAAGGAAAATTAACTTAAATAAATTACATTAGTTTAGATTTTAACATATACATTTAACAAGGTTATTAAAGTGGCACAAGTAAATATAAATAGTTAGACAACTTAACACTTCAAAAATTCATATACAGTTAACAAAGTGGCACGAGTAAAATGCTTTAGGGCAATTCCAGCGTTATGGATGCGACATAAAAACACTATAAAAAGTATTTTACTAAACCCTTGTTGATAGAACCGCATTTATATGATAAAATATCAGTCTATGCACAAGTTTTCTATAAAAAAAGAAATAAACAAGCGTTATGGATGTGAAAAAGGAACACCGTAACTTTCCTCTTCATATAAACTCACAAAACATTTTAAAGAGCGTTAGTTCTTTTGGTTTCAGCACTGCTTAACCTGACATATCCACGGAGCAGTCTTACTAAAGAGGATTCTTTTCCTGAGAGTTGTAGATAACAGTGTGGTGTGCACTTTTGGAAGTGGATGTTCAGCAGGAGGGTTTCTTTATCAATTTGTTCATCTATAAAGAGAAAAAGAGACAAGAGAAGAATGTAAGGAAACTGGCCTACCCAGAGCACAATGGATTATAATAAACATATAAAGAAGTACATTAACATTTTACCTAAATAATGTTTACCTTTAAGCCTGTTATGAAAACATCCACGTTCCAGTTGACTTTCTCTTGAATAGAATGATCCATTAATATTAGCTGTTATTCTGCACGCTGTCAGTGGGGGGGGGGGGGAAAAGAGTGGGATATAGTACAGAAAGTGAAATACAGTCTTAAAAAATAATATTATAAACGTTAACACAACTCTTAACTAATTCGACACACTCGGGAATAAGTAGAAGTCTAAAAAGAGCAACAATTGTTCGTCTCATATACCCAAAATTAACTATATCGCATTGTTAACCACTAACGTTATAAGAGCCAGCGGCTATTCCCGAAGCAATGGCCGAGATAGAGCTGCTCTCCACGGAGCCACGACCGCTGACAGCCTGATGCTCACACCTCCGACAGCGTCTTAACAAATTCTCAAAGAGGTGTTATGTTTATATATAAATCACGTATTTGTGTTCTTAACAACTACATTCTCGTCTAAAAGACTATTAAAACTAAGTTCCCTCACCGAACATTAGCGGTATTTAAAATAAAAAAAATGCTGGATGTTTGCTTTTTACACGACGCTCTCTCGTGTCGACCTTAAACTAATATCAAGATGCGTAAGTTACTGAACTAAATGACTCACACGAGTCAGAAATTTCAAAGGGAAATGTTGACCAAAAATGAAGTTTAAATGATTAAAAAGCTGTAAGTTAGAACAACGTGGTCATAACGTTACAGACTAGCTATACAAAGCTAACGAAGCTAGATTGTAACGTTACTTTCAAACCTAATGCGAACAGCCGAATTTTGCATACTTTTGCATTTTTTTTGTACAGTTATAGTTTTATACATTAAAAACTCGTAAACATACCTTTTCTTCTCCGAATAACAACTTTTCGAGATGAGGTGGATCAAAATGCCCGCGAAGGTAAAGTTTGTCTGATGCGTCGAGGAGTGGGAGGGGTTTACTCTCTCAACTGTCACTCAATTGGACCCGACTGCTAACCCAGCGTTTGGGTTACTCAGAAAATGACCCAACACTAAGAAAATAACCCAACAAAATGACCCAACAGGCTCAACCCAGCTGTTGGGTTAAACAAATAACCCAGCATTTTTTAGAGTGTATATTTCTGCTTTATGTGTTTCTCAGTCAATTAAAACATATTGTACTTATGTTGGCCAGATGCCCTACATTCATACCAAAAGTTACTTAACCTATGATCAATGTTTACCTGCTATATAGTGTTTAAATCGAAAATTATGTTTTTTTGTGATAGACAGGGTGGGGTTGTGAAATTTCACCAAGCATGAAGTTCCTGCTTTGAATGTAGCCAAACTAGCAAAACAAATAAAACCTAGGTAAAATCCATCTGCACTGCTGATTCAGGCTCTTGTTTTGAATTTTACTTGTGATGTGTTCGCTGCTGGTTGGACGGCTGAGGTCATGTGAAGGTTGTTTCACTGGGGAACTCTGGTCCTCAAGGGCCTTAAGGTTTATAATCATAGCACAACAGCACCACCATGGTAACAAAATAAGAACACACATCTCTATTTGTTTACATGTAGCACTTCATCCAAGGTGAATAAAAGATCACACAGTTTTAATCCTTTTGGAGAAAACATTTAGCTTCTTTATTTTACAAAATAATATTTTAACTCACAGAATTTATTAGCCTTGTATGCAAAGGCTGTGTGTATTTCTTTTGCCAGGCTACTTAAATTTCTTTAAAGCTGTTTAGATTTCAAGGACAACTATGCAAAATGAGTACAAAGTCTCTAAAGGGACAGCTTGCCCCTAAAATGAAAATCCGGTCCTCATTTAAGCTACTCACCCTCGAGTTGTTTCAAATCTGTATATATTTTGTTGTTCTGATAAACACAGAGAAATCTGGAAGAACAGTTCTTGGCCACCATTGACTACCGTAGTAGAAGGAAAAATTACAACGGTAGTCAAAAGTGCCTCAGAACGGTTTGCTTTTCTAAATTCTTCAAAATATCTTCTTTTGTTTTGAACAGAATAAAGAAATTTGCTTAGATTTTTCCCCCTACTTTGGCACAGCACTTTTGGCGATTGCTTATGACATTATTCTTAAAAAAACTTTGGGTAGGTGAAAAAGTCATGGAAAATATTTCAAGCACAAGAATCCACACTGTTAATATTCAATAATGTGCTGTGGAATAGAAAAGTTTTGCTAGTTAAGGTTCCTATTAGCAAGATTTGCACTGACCTTTAACCCTTTAAAGTTCAATGTAATATGATTGGTACAAACATGTTTTACAGAGAAATGTTATGGACAATTGCCTAAGAGTGAGCCACTCACTTACACAATACTGTGTGTTGACAATGTACTTACCATATGGCCAATATATTTCAGGAGAAGACATCAAAATCAGCTTGTATGGAGTTTCCAAGGATATAGACGTGCGATTGGACAAGAACTCTGTGATGGTGGAGAAGACCTACATCTCCTTGGCTAACTATGAGAAAGTAACAATAATGAACAGGAGTCATTCCATTGTGCATTACCAGTGGAAGACTTTTGCCACCCAGGAAGAAGAAGAACAAGACAAATTAAGGTTTAGCTGGTTTAAATTTATCTGAAACAAAACCAGTTTTAAGTAGCAAGGTAATATTTGTGGCAAAAGCCAACAAAACATATTCATATGGGTCGAAATGATTGATTTTTCGTTTATGCCAAATTTCATAATCTGGCCCTTAATATAATCTTCAACAAAGTGAGTGTGTAGACATGAATTCCTTTTTCAGCCTGTCCGCTGTACCTCTTTTTTCTGTCTTTCTTTAGGCTTTCTTCAGAGCTTAACCCAGAAGGCGATGAAAGAATGCAGAAGTCCCTGACAGAAAGCACTGATCCCTCTGTGCAAGCGCGTCTTTCGCTCTTTTCTCAGAGCCTCCAGGAGCAACTCCTGCAAACTCAGCAGCAGCTTTTGGCTTTAGATCGCCAGCACATCATCACAAGGCCCCTGGTGTGTTTCTTACAACCAGACACATGACAAGCTTCACTATTTTAGTTGTCTGTTTACCACATTGAAACATTACATAACCGCCAATTAAATATGACACCTAGGATGTCCTCGTACCGTATAACCATATGCCTAACATATGGTGCAAAACAAACTTAGACATCACTGCACGCAACCAAGCATTTTCGAAAGATACAGAGATTCTAATTAGCTAAGAGGCTTTGTTGTGGAGGTGAGAGTGAAATATGATGTACCTGTGGTAGTTGTTATTATTATGAATGGACAGCATTTGTTTTTAATTGATAAACTTTCCATCCATCCATCCATTTTCTACCACTTATCCGAACTACCTCGGGTCACGGGGAGCCTACGCCTATCTCAGGAGTCATCGGGCATCAAGGCAGGATACACCCTGGATGGAGTGCCAACCCATCGCAGGGCACACACACTCACTCACTCATTCACTCACGCACTCACACCCTACGGACAATTTTTCCAGAGATGCCAATCAACCTACCATGCATGTCTTTGGACCAGGGGAGGAAACCGGTGTACCCGGAGGAAACCCCCGAGGCACGGGGAGAACATGCAAACTCCACACACACAAGTCAGAAGCGGGAATCGAACCCCCAGCCCTGGAGGTGTGAGGCGAACGTGCTAACCACTAAGCCACCGTGCCCCCCCCTATTGATAAACTTTATTTATGTTTATTATTTACTTCTGAAATTTATTCATGTGTCTGATCACTAATGTCCATCTGATTATTATTTTTTCTCTTGGTGTCAAATTCTGCAGTAATCTGCTAACCCTTAGCGCTGAGCCCTGTTTTTTTTGTCTCTTTTAGTGGTTATATTATTATATACACGTCGGAAACCGTGCCAGCTGATTATGATAGATCTGGATCTATTGTTGATTTACCCTGGAAGAAAGTCAAGCTCAGCACTTTTCGACATGGCCAGTCACTTACCCTTCAAATGACACTTTACTTTCAATTCTGCCACATCACGGCTTCTTAAAGGGCCATACCCACACTTTCCATCACATTGTTTAATAGGGATTAAAAAAAAAAAAAACGTCTTTCATCATTACTCACCCTCATTTCATTCCAAACCGGTATTACATTCCTATGTAGAACACAAAAGAAGATGATTCGAAGAACATTGATAACTAAAAAACGTTGGCGCCCATTGACTTCCATTGTTTCATCTTTTATAATAATTTATCATCTTCTGGTTTTGAACGATTTAAAGGTGAACAAAAGATTGAATGTGTATAAAGCAGAAAGAGGTGCAGTTTATTGCACTATTGTATTTCATGTGTACACACAGGACATGCCAGAGACAAAGTGCATATTTGTAAAGTGAAAATTGCTTTGATGTGAGCACCTGTTTACATGCAATAGAGCTTGATCACACGTCCCCTGTCAACTTGTGACCTGCAGGCGAATGAGTACCGCCTGTTGACACCAACATGCTGTTCTGTCACGTATGATCTAGTTGACTTTTATTAAGTTTAATTGGCAGGCCAAACCCCCTAGAGCAGCTTACTTTTAAGTGCCACGCTCAAGAACTTAAGGGTTAGGGGAGATCTCAGTAACTCCCCAGTTAATGGACTTCACCACCTGGGATCACCTGTGAAGTTTGTGTTATCAGCTTTGATCGTCAGGCTTGCAACATTCGTATGTGTGTCACTGCCTCAGGGGTTGTTTGTGTGAATGCACATGCATCTGTGCATGCAAATTGTGGTCGCATATCACTTGTGTTAGTAATTGTTGGTTTCACCATGAATTACTGTGAATATTTGAGATTCATTATCCAGTGGTTTAAAGGTATAAAGCTCATTACAAAGACTGCACTGAAGTAACATTTATATATTTATGCGTTTGGCAGATCCTTTTATCCAAAATGCATCACGATGCAATTTAACTATATATTTATAAGTAACAGGAAATAAGATCTCTTTGAAGTGGCTGATAAAACTTTGTGACATTTTTTTTATTTTGGTGACTTGGCTTATTGTTTGCAGGAAGGGGAAATCTGGCCCAACAGCACTGCAGAGGTAACCATCATCTTTAGACCCCAGGAAGCCAAAATCTACCAGGAGACAATTTTTTGTGAAATTACTGGTATGTAACACCATGATACCACAGTGGTACCACCGTTTTTGTCATCGCTCCTATGTGCATACCCGATTGTATTGTTTTCTTATAACATATAAAGATATTTGCATGTGGCACAAAGGCCCATCTGCATGGTTTGCATTTGTTTGCATGTTGACTAAGGTCTGTCAATATTCTGACTTCTTGGATCAGCATTGACCTAAATTAAGACTGTTGATATTGTAGCTAGTGAGACTTCACAGCCGGTTTCATTATGCTAACCTTTCCTTCATTTGCAGAGTATTTGTAAATTATTTTGTACTTTCTCATTTGAATGCTCTCCATGTGCTTAGGTCGTGAACGTCGGTTGCCGCTCTTCGTACAAGGAGAGAGTATGGGCCCCAAACTGAAGTTCAACTTTAACTTTCTAGACATGGGAAACATTTTTATCGGCTCCAAACAGAGCTATAAGGTACCATTAAACCCTATATATCCCTATTTTATTTTTATTAAGTTATACCCAAAAATAAAAATGATCACCCTCTCACCATTTCAAACATGTTTGACTTACTTCTGCAGAACACATAAGAAAATATTTTGGTAGCTGAACAATGGCGGTACCCATTCGCTTCTATTGTATGGATACAAAACCATTATAAGTCAGTGGGTACAGCCATATTTCAGTTACCAAAGTTATTAAATTACCTTTTGTGTTCTGCAGAAGAACAAAAGTCAGACAGGTTTGAAAGAGGGCTTGTACATTATGACAGAATTTGTTCAACTATACATTTAATTACCTTAAAAGTAAAAACAAAACAGTTGTATCTTAACATTGCAAATGAATGTAACTTCTCATAAATACCTCCTCCAAATGGTTGAAACAGAAACAAAATTATGTAGTTGTGATGGAAGAGAAAATACGATATATCTGAAGACCCTTCAAAAAATTGAAATGCTGTGAAACCAACGCATGCAGAAACTGGAATCAGATCTAATCTCGTGTTGCTGACAATCTGCCAAGTGTAGCATAGACTCAACAGCATTTTTAATGAAATAATAAAATCCACCTATTATTACAGAGTCTTGAAATAGACCATTGTTTGGCTTAGTTCGAACACATTCTGTGTTGAATTATGCAAATAGCCTATCGTTCCAATTCCGTTTGTTATCTGAGCTTTTGCGTGATCCCATTAATAAAATGGTCCTGGAAGTTTGGATTGTTTGAATCTGATTTGGCCCCATGGGCCTCCCTTTGAGGTATTTCCAAAAGTATGATTAAACACTGATCATGGTGGTGAAAGGATGAAAAAATTCCACCATATACCTTTTAACCATATTTACATTAATGCATTTGGCAGACTCTTTTATACAAAGCAACTTACATTACATTGTACTATACATTTGTTTCTGACTATGTGCAATCCCCTGGGATCGATCCCATGACCTTGGCTTTGCCAGCCCCATGCTCTAACCACTGAGCCACAGAATGAAACATATATAAAATATAATAATCATAGGTATGTCTTCAGAGGTGTATAAAGACCTTGCAGTGTTATGTTTTTATTTCTTTAGAATGAGCTATTTCTCTCTACATACACCACAGGTCCCCTTGCATGTAGTTCGCCATGTTGTTTCCACAGTAGCCCTAAACGGACAAATTGCAAATTGCTCTACAGAGTGCGTTTCGAGACATCCCCTTTGTCCTGTGTCAGCCACCGTAGGGCTTCAAAAGCGAGGTGTGGAGTGAGCTGTTGGTTGCAATTCGCAACCTCACCGCTTGACGCCGCTAAATTTCATACACTGGGCCTTTAAAGATGAATTTCGTTCATCACAAATACATGTCATACATGCTGTCCAGTAATTACATTTTTGAAATGTAAATTATTTCTTGAACATCCTTAAATGGATGGATACACATGAAGGAAAATCTCCATTGGACTGTACAGTGCATTCAAGATGCTTTTTTTAGACTGATAAAGCAATGCAATTCCGATAAGACACATGAACACAGGAACTATTGAACCATTATAAATTATTATTATTATGATCCTTATTGTCTTTCTGTTTCTCAGCTGGTTCTGAGCAACAAGGGGCTGATAAAGGGAACATACAGGCTAATCCCGCCGCGTACCATGCTGGGTCTTTGCTTCTCCTTCAGTCCCTCCGATGGCATGATTCCACCCGGAGCTTGTCAGACAATGGAGGTCTACTTCTCAGCTGGAATACTGGGCGTCTTCTCTGAAGAGTTACAGTTCAGTGTGGAGGGAAACCCTGAGCCAGTCACCATCACAATGAGGTAAATCTTACAGACGCTTTTGACCATCCTTCAACCATCTGTCTATTAAAGTGGTCTGGCCCTCAAGGCATCAAGACCAGAATGAATGTTGCTGTTGTATTTTCCTTAACAGCAGTATGTGCACAGAAAGGAATGCTTTAACACAACAGAACAATACAATTTCAGATATTTGTCTTGTACGAGTTAAGAAAATATGCATATTAAAAAAGCCACATGTCAATTTAAATATACTGTTGCTTTGTTTTGCCACATTCATTATCATTAAGTTTATTTTTTCTGAATGAACCATATCAGGAAGCCCCTCTTAAACAAAACCCCTGTCATGATCATGACCAAACAGCATCAATGGCTGCCCTTCACTCTTGTGTTGTTTTAATCATTAGCTTGCGGCTGATTAAATGAATCTTTAAAGGCTGAACCTTAATTAAATAAGTGAAGCAGAACACCGTTGATATCCTTCAAACACACCGGCACAAGGCACTTCCAGTTTGATTAAGATGGATTACTGTTGAAAGTGCTGAACGTTGTGAATCCAGAACTACCAGACTGCACTGTCATCTATATACAACTCTACTCATTTGCCATTCCACTGAATATTATTGACCTTTTTAGTTTTTAGTAATTCAGGCCTTCACCTATTGTCTTATTGTCTATTTGCCTTCATCTGTTGCAGGGGGTGTTTAATCGGCCCTACATTTCACTTCAACGTCCCAGAACTGAACTTTGGGGTGGTGTCTGTTGGTAAATGAACTTGGATTGTTTCATCAATAAGGAACATTTGTCATTTATTAATAGTGGTTTTGCATGTTCATTATGAATTCTGTGACTTTCTTTCACTAACCCAAGGGTTTCCTCAAACGCTGACATGTTGCCTTAGCAACACATCGATGGTGCCAATGAGCTTTGGGCTCCGCATCCCTGGAGACGGCACTGGACAGTCCAGTATTACCAGCGCGGATCAAATCGCTCAGCTCAACAGAAATGACTGGGGGCTGGGAGAAAAAACAGGAGAGAAAACCAAAGAGTTTCTTTTATCGCTCACCACAGGCACAGTTTGTGCTTTAGGTGAGATTGACATCCAGGTACGTTCGCTCTTTTTATTTCTAAGTAAAGTCGTCAACGCATTATCTCATCGAATACCTCGAAGTGATTTGAATTGATTTCCTTATGCAAAGCTTGACAGGCCCCTTGAGGCGATCCCTCAGACCTATCCACGTTTTAAACAGCCGAGAGGGAACGTTTTTGTTTCTGTATCTCTCTTCACTGTAGCCCTTTAAAGCAGACCTTTATGCCCAATAAACATCCGACAGCTCAAGCGATATTCCAGTAATAGTAAATGGGAGGTGGAATATATTGGAAAATGTGATAAATGAGAATTGCGGCTCCTGCCTCTCTCTCTCTCTCTCTAAGGCTGTGATTATCTCTCCCATACTTCTTTTCACCGGTTGCCAGGTACCTTGCGTACCTGTCATGTGCTGGTCTTTTCCCATCAATGGGAACTGTCAGCATTTCGGAGGGCCTAATCTGTTGGATGTGTCCAGCTGTCTTTGTGCTTCCTGTGGATGTGGGTGTCTCCTGTCAGTGTGCAAATGTGCCTCTCTCGCTCTGTGACATGAGTGCGGCTTGCCCTGCTCTAATGAGGCCTCAGCACAAGAATACATATTAGGATTCGTGGTTAGTTGTATTAGTGAAATGTGACAATATTCCCAGATGCTTTGCACAGCTGGGGAGCAGCCTAGTAGACATATTAATATTATATTGTAAGAGAACAGCACCTGGCGGGTGTGCGGCCGTTCCTCTCAGGCAGCTACAGTAGTTTTCTCTGTGACAGTTGTCTGTGATCCCATATGTGCAGCTAAATTCACTGCTGAGAGAGCAGTATTGATATTTGAACAGAGAGAAATGTTTAGTCAAGCAGCTGTTAAATCTCTTTATAATGTTGCTGTTATAATCGTGATTTTAAGGTCCAGTGTATGAAGGTTTCGAACCATTGGGTCTTTCCACTCCTCCCCCTCTCTTTCAAAGAACTTCGGTGGCTGACACAGGAATAAGACGTAGTCATGTTTTCGGTTCCTTGCCGAAGTAGATAAAGTATTTATGAAACAGGCTCTGTAGAGCAGTTTGTCCGTTTAGGGCTACTGTAGAAACAAAATGGCTATTTCCATGTAAGGGGACCAGCAGTTTATGTAGATAGAAATAGCTCATTCTGAGGTGATAAAAACATAATGCTTTATTCCCCTCTGAAGACATAGTTATGTATATTATATTGCATTTCTGTCAATAGATCCTCCAAAAAATGTTACATTGGATATTTAAGCAGAGAAGTAGTGAAACCAAATTAGTTGATTATGTATTATATGTGTATTGTATCATTGTGTTTGTGTGTGTATTACAGTTAACCATATGCTCCAACACCGTGCAAGACTACAATCTGGCTTTAGTTTTGGATGTTCAAGGTGTTGGTGAAGAAGTATTCGCTTTGGCAATTAAAGCCAGGTAGAGTATCCACTTTCATAGGCGAGATGAAATATTCTCCAGGCACAAAATTGACGCATCTTTAAATGTCTCTGTAGATGCATTGTGCCTGATGTGACCATCGAGAACCCGGATCTACAGTTCCAACATGTTTTTCTGGGTCGTGCATATGAGAAGTCAGTGAAACTCATTAATGACACCAATCTCCCTGCCTGCTATGGGCTTCTGCCACAGGTAATTCTGTCAACCAAACATGAGGGTTACATTACTAGATATTTGTTTTGTTGTTTGACTGGATAATACAAATGGGGGTCTTACCCCCCGCTTATCTTTCTGATCTGCTGTGTGAACACCATCCGGGAAGAAGTCTTAGATCTCCCAATCAGAGCCTGTTAACTGTTCCAAAGTCCAAACTAAAATCCAGGGGGGACCGCGCTTTTGCGTTAGCCGCACCTAAACTCTGGAACAGTTTCTATCCACATTAGAACTACAAAATTTTTCAGAGTAAAGTTTAAAATGTATATTTTGCTACGTCTGATGACATGTGATGTTTCTTGTTGTTTGTTGTTGTTACTTTATTTGCATTTATCACATGGGTTAATCTGTGATTGTTTTTAATTGTGCTTTATAAATAAATTGAGATGCTGTTTCTCTGTGTAGCTGCAACAGGAGGACCCCTGTCTTTTATATTCAAGTGATCATCGGCGAGGGGTCATTCAGCCCCGCAGCACAGTACAGATGCCATTAGTTATTGTGGCCAAGGGAGTGGGCAGCATGCAGCAGACCGCTTATATTGCTATACTAGGTCATCAAGATCCCCCTTTGGTAAGGGCGCGTAACATACTATAGTGGGGAATGCATTTTAATATGAGTATTTATGCTTTTTGGTGTCAGTTGCTTCATCCTATAAGCTGAGTAAATTTAAAGGTCCACTGTATGAAGCGGCATCTAGCAGTGAGGTCCCAAATTGCAAACAACAGCTCACTCCACCTCCCCCACTCCCTGTGAAGCATTACGGCGGCTGACACAGGGCTAAGATTTTGTCGCCATATCGCTTCTTTGCCAAAGAAGATAACGTATTTATGAAACATATATTTTAAACATATTTTATTTGTCCGTTTAGGGCTTCTGTAGAAACAACATGGCCAATTCAATGTAAAGGGACCTGGATTGGACATAAATTACCATGTTTTTGGAGCTGAATAAAGACCCTACATAATGAAGCCTAATGTTTCATTACCTTAAAATGTATATTATATAGCATTTCGGTCAATAGATTGTACAAAAAATGACACACTGGGCCTTAAATATGATTGACACTAGTTTAAGTGATATCATTTGTAATGCACTTAAATAAATTTGTTTAGCTTTTATATTTGCTTTTGTGTTTTTTTAAATATTGTTTATTGTAACAATATACAAATATTGTATTGTTACGTATCTGCATAAAGTGGGTAATTTCATTTTCATTGGTGTCTTGGTTTCTGTTAATGGATTGCAGATCTGTTAACCTAGCATTTTCTGTTATTAATGCATGAAATTTATATGCATCCCTTGATAACCCCATATGTCACTTTCTTCTTATTTCCGTAGAAGCTTCTCCTGTCCTGTGTTGGCCAGGGTCCCTCTGTTTCTGTCACTTCTGCCAAGCTGAACTTTGGCTGCATTCCAGTGCTGATTGACGTCCCAATGACTTTACAGCTGTCAAACAACTCTCCAATCCCAGCCAGATTTCTCGCTCAAATGGTGGGTTCTAATGTGACAGAAGGGACCTCTTATTTCCTTTTACAAAGAGCTTCAGTAATGTTTCCCCTTTAGACCTTATAGTTTCCACACCTGATCTGCCTCATAGCACTCTGTATTGCATCTTCATATTTCAATTATTCAGTTAGTTGAATGATTCGATAATTGTGCTAATAATTGTTTGTTGAAGTAGAATATTATCAACAATTAGACAGGACATGAACTCTTTCATAACCTTGGTATGCTAAGCTAAAATAGAGCAAAAAATCACCTTTTTCTCTCATCTACCGCACCTGCGCACAAGTAGGCTAGCGCCTCGCGAGAGCCCCGCCCCAAAGAATCGTCAGTCTTTACTGATTGACGATTGGCTCGTTTTACTGGAAGGTGGGACTTCTTTCGCAAGAGGGGCCATATTGAGCAACGCATTCCTCGCCATTCATTGTAACGGCAGTGACACATCATGTTAATATTAATTTCATTGATATTATTTCATTACAATATAATATTTTAATATATATTATCTGTTGTCCCCAAATCTCAGCGGGATTTCATCTCTCAAGAGACTGTAATACATCCTAATTCCATTATTATCTATTATCCTTATTCTATTATTTTTCCTTCTGGTGGCTCTTTATGTTGAATTGGCTTTATTGATTCCCAGCACTGAAACATTGAGCATTAGATTCTGTTTTATTAAAGTCCAGTGAAATAAAATTACAATGCCTATTTTTCACAAATTATTGCAGCGTTTTTTGTAAATAGTTCATCAATGTGGGTCATTCTCTTTGTAAAAATCAAGTGCCCTCATAATCTTCAGTTAAAATCTGAAAAGGCACTTCCGTCCTCTAATGACTATACATCCTAAATGACGTATGTTAGATGGCTGGGGCGGAGCATCCGTTAACTCCTCCCCATCAATTCTCAGTCTGCTGCCAGTTCTTTGTCAAAATACAACGGCTTTTTTATATATCCAATCAAATCGCAGAGAAAGACGAGAGCCACACCCACTATTTTTTCTCATTCAAAATTCCATTTCACTTGAAATGCGTCAAATTGCTTCCGTTTCACTAGGACTTGAACTCCTGAAAGGAGCGCATGCCACACACAAGCTCACCTACACACACCCTTCTCCAAAGAGAGCTATTCAGGCCTTCTTAGACTGTGAGCTGACACTTATTTGTAAACTGATCCTGTCTTCTCCTGTAAGGCTGCGGACTTTCATAAGCCCAGAGTTTTTACAAAACATTTCCAGCTTTAGTCGATTCTGAATTCCATTAAAGGAGCTCAATAGCATGGCTGGGTACCAGACAGATGCTGCCAGCAGTGCCATATGACTTTAAAATACTCCAGAACAAATTCTTTCTCTGTTAAGCATCCATCTGTTCCTGTAGTATCTAGTATTCGTATAGTTTTGGAAAAGGGACGTTCTTTTAGGAGACCAGCATTTGGTTCCATTGTAAAGCTGTGTGGAACGATGAGGTTCAAAGCAATCAATGGTGTTAAACTTTCTAATGCAGGCCTGATCTGATTATTGAAATTTCAGCTGGCTTGTTCTTCGCTTGATTTCTCTCTCAAGGGGAAATCGGCCCAACCTCGATCTAGCTCCCTATCGACCGGCTCGTCTATCTCTCTTCCCCTCTGCTATCTCTCTCTTTCAAATGGAGACCTATACGGAGTGATCCGTGTCTCCCTGCTGACCTCCTATAGACACAGTTCAGATGATAGGGCCGCTCTCTACCCTCTGCCTCCTCAAGTGCACGTCCTCCTGCTGAATGTTGAATCTTCTATTTCCTGTGATGATTATGTTTAGTCCTCCTTGCTTTGTCCTGGGACTAAAAAAGTGGAACAAATAGTGTTTCAGCATAAAATCTAAAACTAATCAAAGCTTTATTTTTATTTGCAGCATGGCATGTATGCATTAAAGTATATTTTTACAGGATCTTCGTTTGTGTTAGCAAACCCCTTAAGTCAATATTTCCCCCCGAATTATTTATGTGGCGTTGCAGTGACTTACAGTTGAGTGATTCTGAGACATGAGTGTGGCTGATAGTACTTCATCAGTAGTCATGATGCACACTTCTGCTGGCACTAGACTCCTGACCAGCATCTAATCTCACAAACATACACACCTGCAAGTCTTAAAAAGATCCATATCAGTCCATGAAGTCCAAATCTGTTTAGAGTTTGTTCTGGAAGTTTACTATGTTAGGAGTTTGCTTCACACTGTTCTTTGAAATACGGCATCTACTTGGTCTATTGCGGCATCCTGTGGTCAGACATTTTTGTAGAATGATTTCAAAAATCTAATACTGACAACAATAATTCAACTTGAATGAATATTGGACATCCTCTAGTTTCTCTGTTTAATTCTCTGTTCATGTAATAAATGGCTTACATAGAGTCAGGTGGCCATTGTTGGTACACTTACTACACACTGACAAAGTGCTCATGTAGCATTTCTTGAAAACTTAATGCAGAGAGAAAGAGGACAGATGATTAATGTGCCAAAAGCTATGCCCCGACATCAGGATGTGGCACACTCTTAGAAATAAGATAAATAAAACATAATTAATCAGAATTCCTTGAAACACCAACATCTATTCTACTAACTCAGATGGAAAATCCCAATTAAAAGTTGATGCGCAAAACATCAATCATGTTGGTGCAGTGTGAAAATTGATTTTAATCTTCCGCCAACAGTTATGAAAAGCAGTATTACACATTATGCGTGCTGGGGTGCTGTGTACTTTTGCCAACTAGTATTTTACAAGAGATTGCGAAAAAAAATTATGAAATGTGGGTAGAAAATAAGGATGGTTGGCAGGTTTTTGTCAAATGTTAGACAAGCACAAACCATGTTTTTGCCGCTTTAACTAATATTTCGAAAGAATAACATTTCTTTCCTACTCATCAGATAAAGGATTATCCATATAGGCACATATACATGCACATGCTATCGCTACATGGCTTCTCATTAAACAATCCTATGCAATTACAAGACGGAGATAAGATATTGCTGAACGGATGGCTTGTGTGTAGAAGCAGATACTGTGAAACGGAGAGGGAATGATCATTAATATTTCTCCTCACCCATTATGGGATCATTTCCCATAGATATTAGATCATTCAAATGACAACTTAAAGGCACAGTTCACCCGAAAAGAAAAATTGTGTCTTCATTTCCTCACCCTCAAGTTGTTCTAAATATGTATACATTTCTTTGTTGTGATGAACACAGAGAAAGATATTTGGAACAATGCTTGTAACCAAACAACTCTTGGCCACCATTGACTACCATAGTAGGAAATATTGCTTTATACATTTCTATGTTCTGTCGAACACAAAAGAAGATATTTTGAAGAATGTATGAAAGCAAACAGTCCTGGGACACTTGTGACCACAATCTTTCTTTGTGTTCATCGGAACAAAGGAATTTATACAGATTTGGAACAACTCTGGGGTGAGTAAATGATGACAGATTTCTTGTTATGAGGAATTATCGCTTTAAGCACACCAGTGACGTTCCTTATGTGTGTGGATTTTTGTGGGGCTAAGTGAGAACTGATATAGTATTTTATTTATTGTATTATTTGTATTAATTGGTTGACAATGACCTGAAGTTATCCTACACTTCGTGATCTGCTATAACATGTCTATTTTGATAGGTGAAGAACAAGTCTCATTGGCATGTGGAACCCAGTGAAGGAGAAATTCCTCCAGAAGAGAGTTTGGATTTAAAGGTGATCGCACATCTTAATGACACAGTGGCCTTCCAGGATGAACTGATGTTGGAAATCCAGGACAGCCAAACGTATGCAATACCTTTATCCGCAAAAGGAAAAGGCACAACCATCGTCACTGACCGACCATTTGCTCCCTGCTTAGATTTGGGCATCCACTTTAGGTAAAACAACCAATCACATGCATATGTCTTTCATTTTAAGTCTTTATATTGATCAAGTGGTTTATTTGCACAATTTTAGATTTAATTTAATAACCACATCATTTGGTGTTTCAGCTCGGGACCATGTCAGTATCACTTTAGAATAACAAACCGAGGACGTCGCACTCACAAATTGTCATGGATCACAGAGGGATTTGCACAGCTCCACAGTAGAAGCCCTGTATCGCCCATCAAGCCCAAGGCCACGAAAATCAAAAGTCTGCAGAGTTCAGTTCAAGAAGCCCCAGTCTTCAGGCTATCACCTGCACATTTTACACTTGCCCCTGGCCAAACCACTGATATGCTGCTGGAGGGCTCTTCTGACATCCCCAAGGTACTTCACTCAAGACTTATACATTACACACACTGTCTACATTAACTGATAACCAGACTATTCTTTGCCACGATGACCAACTTTTTATTTGTCAGTGCCTGTCCCATTTAGTGTCTCATCGGCTCATGTTTGTTTAAATGCAACAGAGCTATGTTCCTCTTTTGGTGAAGCTGTTTATTGACGTTTTCTCTAGAGCATTACAGCAATGCATGCTTCTTTGACTCTTTATTGATTTAATGTAAGATAGAGATGACAAAAGGTGAAAAGTGAATTTAGGCTTGCCCTGGTGCATCCCACGCTGGACATCTGTGGCAAGGCATACGGCCGTCGGTGTGCTTGGTTTCAGGCACTGTAGAGTCTTTTTTTTGTGTGTGTAATGTGTTTTTTAATGTGTTCATAAATGCAGGTGGTTAGAGAGAAACTGGTATGCCATGCTGTAGTCGGACGTCAGTATGAGAAAGAGGTCATCATGACCGCCGATGTCACATGCCAGTTTGTCTCCCCGACTGTAGACATCTCATCACAGCAAGTCAGCTTCTATGTGGTAAAGGTGTGTGTTTGTTTGTGTGTGCATGCATGTTTCTCTGCCATCAACTTTGCATAACAACATTGTTGTGTTAAAGCCTAAAGAGGTATAGGTCTTTCAAACATGACATTCTGTCTTTATTTTCGTATGCCAAAAGGCTTATTCAGTCACACTAAAGATGATATTGAAATCAATTATTTGTTTCATTTATTTTATTTTATTTATAGGAAAATGTGTAATCATCTATCATCATTTATTTACACCCATGTGGTTCAAATCCTGTATATGACTCTTTCTTCTGAGGAACACAAATTAAGATATTTTGAGAAATGTCTCAGTGGTTGGTGTCCATAGAAGTTAACATGGTCTAGTGTTGTTTGGTTACCAAAATTGGAGTAAATGATAAAAGGTTTCCAGCCGAAAGCAGGAAATAGACCGAAAGCAGGAAATTCACCTTTTGCAAACAAAGATTTTAATGCACAATTCTTTTAATTATTCACCTTGTTAATATTATATTAAATATGTATACACAAATGTATGTAGACATCCATTAAGAGAGCTGGGTTTCAGCTCAGTGGCTAAACATGTACAATATCAAAAGTTTCTTCATTTTTTCTGAAGCCAGAAATGGTGCATAAAAACTTCATCTTGTGTGAGGCACTGATCATCTCCTGTGTACAAGAATTAAGCCTAATTCAGTATTGATACAATGAAACTAAAATAGACATCTAATGTTTTGTCTGTACGTCAACCATTGTACATGTCAACTGACTGCAATAAGACAAAATTGAGACAAATGTAAAGGGGATTGTCGTTGTCTGAAAATCATGCAATTGTTATGTTAGTACGACTCATTCAAATAAGCTATTCAAATGTACCTCTCATTTGCACAATGATTGTAAGTGAGCTGAAATGGCCGATTCGTTTCAAACCGAGCCCACAGCTCAGCATTAATGTCCTGGATCTTACGTTCTTTTCTTTTGAAAAAAGCTGTATAAGCACAGAGAGCTCAAGGGGAACCATCATTATAATGAAAATGATTTTCTGTCTGCTTTATTTCACTTTTATTATCTCACTCTCGCCGCACACACAACATCCCCACCCCTGTCAAATTTCTGTTCTCTCGATTTTTGCGCAGCCACACGCTTCTTATATTTTCTGACAGCTGCTTTCAGGCACCTTGCATCTTAGATGTAAAAATGCTCATTTATTTCTGTGGCATTCTTTTATCTGATTCTGTCCCATCCGTCTGTGTTTTGACAGCACGTGCTGCTAGATTTACTGAATGCTCCCTTAGTGGAGCTTGGAGGAATAAAGCAATTAAAGAGAGCGAGTGGAGAGAGAGATGAGAGAAATGAGAAGAGGAGGAAGAGGGAAGCTCTTGGGATATGAGGAGGGATGACAGAAAGAGGGATTGGCTTTAAATACACTTCAGGAAATGTGTTGATGGTTGACCTAAAAATTGTGCTCATGTAGTAACATATGAGTGAATGGCATTTGCACATGTCAAAAACTTGTGTTACAAATACACAATACACAAACTTGGTCTAAATGATAATTTTCCCAAAATCAATAGTTCGGACTGGTCTGTAATATCAAACTTCACAAAAGACTATTGTTCGACAATGCAATATAAAGCCCTGTCGCATATAGGGAAATCTAAGCAATGCAAAACAATAATAACATTTCTATTGGTTATGAACGTTTGTTTCTTTCCCCTCTTTTTTATTTCCGTTATGCTGTCCGTATGTTTATGGTGTTTGTCTGATCCACAGGCTCCAGATGTGTCTCTGGTTCCTCTGTATCAGAGACTGGTCCTGAAGAACATGTCCTCTCTGAACCTCTCATTAAAACTGACCCTGCGTGAGCCCTTTGCCTTGTGTGCTTATGAGGGAGATGAGTTGTTTAAAACCTCAAAGGTAAACAGTTTGATAGAACACATGTGGATAGATGAATATACAGTATTCACTATAGTGAGTATAGTTGTGGCAGTATAAGGGTTACATGGTTAGCATTTGTCAATAACCTTTAGATGAGTATTTATTGCTAAATAACATAAAGAAGGAATTAAATATTATCTGATTCTGTCACTCAGCATCTGTAAATGCAAGTGTGCTAATAAGATCATAAAGCTTTTGAATATTCATTTTCCATCTATTATTTGGGCCGCGTATCTAAGCCTAACCAAGTATAATTGTTGATTTCTTGTCTTTCCACAGGGTCTGGGGTTGGGTATTGGAGCTCAAGAAGAAGTATGGGTGTGTTTCAACCCCCTGTTTCAGCAGGACCGTTTCAGCCGCATGGTTGAGGATGTGCTTGAACTCTGTTACGACAACCACCCGCAACGGGACAGGGTGGCGTTACGAGGTGAGGTGCACTTCCCCAATCTTGAGTTCTCCAGCACCACTCTTGACTTCGGCTGCATTCTTAACTACACAAAATCCAGACGCAAGCTCACCATGACCAACTGCAGCCCGCTCTGCGTTTCTTACCGCTGGACCTTTCTTGTAGACCGACACCATTGCCATATTGGGTAGGAACACCACATTGATTTGAGCTTCAAAGAGTGAATCTTACCTTAATGTTAAATCTACTACAATTTGAATGTGTGAAGTCATTTATGAATCACTTGTGTGGTAGAATCGCAAAAGTAACGTTTCATTATTCTTTTTTTTTAAACAAACAGCCTTGCCCCAAACCATTGGTTGAACAATGCTGCTGTGTTTACAAGTAGTTGACTTAGGCTTGACACAACAATCCTGAATATGACAAGATATTTATTTTTTATAATAGTTGAAATATATTAGTTACGAATGTTTAACCCTTTCACACCAGGTCACCACTGTACATTGGATAGCTATCAAAAATCTCTTTCTTGCATAAGCATGGGTTTTGAAGGCACACCAGCCACTACAGGAGCCACTACTACATCATCATAAACAGTGTCATCTCTTCAAAAAAAAGTGAAAATATGTGTAAAAAGTCGTGTTTTTCATTCCCTATAAAAACTATTGTCGTAATTCATGCATGAAAGGATTGGTTTGGCTCATTTTTCCTCTGCAGTCAGTTTTAGATAATGTGTACCTCATCAGGTTTATAGCCATGAACTGAAAATGTTCGAAGCCACCTCTGCATTTTGCGCTTGGCCAGTCCGTGCTGCGCTTTAGTTCAGAGCCACTGCATTTTTAATGCAGCCTGCCGCAGAAAGCGGCACGTCAAGTTTGGACCTAAGCTGATATTTAGCAATTCTAATTCTGCGTAAACAACTTCTCCAGAAAAATGTTCAAGGACTATCGATTTTTCTCCTGACAACATCATAAATAAATAAATAAATTCTTTTTGGGTGAATGAAACGATTCTTTCGTCTTAACCCTCAAAGATTGAGCAATCAATGCTTTCATTTAATACACATTTATTAAAGATGGACAGATGTACAGTCAAGCCCTGCAGGCCGTGTGAGCAAATGCAATAACCAACCATAATTGAATAAACGAGAGATAATGTATGACAGATTGACGCAGTTGACAGCTCACTCGGTGCTGATGGTATATTGTATAGTGGAACATGATGTAATGAGTTAACGGATGATCAGCATTAACAGTCAAATGGTACACTGTCGCAAACATTTGATCACTTGCTTCAGTGCTTTCTTGTGGAGCCATAAAAGTGTATAAATGGTTTTGGAATCAGCACAATACATTGCATTCAGGAAGGTTGTTAAAGCGATATTTCAGTTGTCATTTACTTACCCTCTGGCAGTCATTTCATACCTGCATGACTTTCTTCCGCACAACACAAAAGAAGATATTTAGAAAAATGTTGTTAACCGGCACCCATTCACTTGCATTTCTTTTGTGTCCATACAATAGAAGTGAATGGAGGCCAGTACTGTTCGGTTACCAACTTTCTTCAAAATATCTTGTGTTCTGCAGAACAAAGAAAGTCATAAAGGTTTGAGAACACAAGAGGGTGCCTAAATGATGATTTTTGGGTGAATTATCACTATAAGATTGCTTAGACGAGCCCATACACAAACCCTGATAGAACCATATATCTCACACCCGCCCAGTTTACCCATTCAGAATAAAAAAAGGACTCGCACTTAGTTTTTTTTCTGAATCTCACCTGTCGATAGCTAAGGGTTGGGTTTTTATCGTTTAAATTGTTGTTTAGTTGCTGCCGTGTCTTGCGTCGAAAAAATCGACAGAGCTGAATGCCGCTGCAATTCATCCACTTCCTTCACTGCGTGAGGCAATAAGACTATGACCTTTCCTATCAAGACAGCAAGGCTTTTCACATTCATTGTCTAGCCTGCTAATTAAAAGCCAATCAGTAATTAAACCAAGAGTTCTGCTATTGCTATTATTCTTTGATCCTGCTATTATTCTTTGATCCGATTGGCCTCCCGGCACATGGCGGATTTTGAGTTGACTGACGGTCTTAATGTCTGCGGCTGATATGAGACTGATTGCTTTTTCCTTCATTTTTGGTAGGTTTTTTGATGTGGAGAGCCGAGGGATCGAAGAATTCTCGCTAGGGAATGGAGAAGAGAGCGAGGAGGCACGGTGGGAGCTATTAGAGACGAAAGAAGCTGACGGCAAGACGGACCCGAATAGGTCCGAGAACAGCTTTTGCGTGTGATCCGAGCCTGACAATTCCCCCAGGCCACACTAAAAATAAACATGAGGATTATTAAACACAAATTATGAGGATAATTATAAAGTGAGATGTTTACCCTAGATCTCATCATGATAGCAGACCTCTGAGTATTACCTCTATGCTTCATAATGAGATGATGAGGCATAGCCTCCCACAGAATCATTAGGTTATATCAGGTAAATGTGAGGCGTTGTGAGTCGTCTAGCGGGAGTTTCTGGCAGAACATCTCTCTTAAGGGGCTTCAGTAGAATGGATGCCTTTGAGAACACCTGCACCAGTCTTTCCCTTCACTGCATTTCTATGTGAAACGTGTCTTTTTGGTGCTTGTCTTTGAGTGTGATGGTGGGGAACGAGAGTTACTTGCTCACAAATGCTAACAAGAAAAAACATCAAGAAAAGCCGCACATTTTCAGATTGAGTTTAAAAGGGTTTTCTTCAATGTGGATGGTGACTTATCTTTTGTAATATCTCTTCCTGTTTGTGGAAGAAAAATGAATTTGAGGCTTAACCTTTTTTATTACTCATACAACACTGCCCCCTGCTGATTTTGCTTATTGGCATACACACTCAACATAGAACATGACTTTGTGTCCACCTTTCCTTACAAGGTTTTGATTGGATGTGCTCATTTGGCTGCAAGGCTAGTACTATAACACATTAATTCCGTCAATACACTCATTATCTTGCTGTATTCTTTTCCATTTCCTTCTTTCTTGAGAGCCTGAGATTTCTAGCGCGAACTTTTTCCTCGGAGAAATTACGCCCGTTCAATTATTTATTACTCTCTGTAATTAATGACCCTCTTGACGGACCTAATTTAGTTTCTGTCTGACCCTTTGGGTCGGCAAGAAAAAACGAGAGGTTCGGTAAGAGTTATTGAGATTTGATGCTTTGTGAATACCCCTTGTTCAAATTTTATGGTTCGTATTTTTGCAGGGAAACTGACATAATCAAACCTTGCGTGGATAAGGAATCCAGTGGACAGGAGGAGAACAGGACCTACTCGAGACAAAGATCAGCGAGTACAGAACTTGGAACCATACCCATTAATCTGACAGCCAAGGGGCATCCGAGTGTGGGTGTGAAGGAGGTATACCTCACAATTTTCCAGAAGTCCGACAACCTGTATTATCTAATATGAATTTATTACGTTTTTTTTATTACGTTCCTTCAATTCAGTTGCTCACTCTAAATCTTGCTGTGTTATGTGGCAGGTCTTCAATATCTCTTCACTGTATGGAGAACTGCAGCCTGGTGACACCAAACTAGTGACCTTCTCGTTTCTCGGTCATGCTGACATCAGTGCTCATGCTTTGGCATTGTGTGAGGTGGAAGGAGGGCCCACCTATGAGATCACACTCATGGGTGAAGCCTCTTCTGTTTCATATATTCTGGACACGAATGAAATTGACTTCGGCTTGCAGGTAAATACACCAACATTTACTTAGATGGGTGTCTGCTTGCTCTGAATGAATACAAGGTTCTGTGTCAGCATCAGTATTTCTGTCTTGTTTCCTGTAATGGCAGCTGTTTGACCATGTGGCAGAGGCAGAGATCACGCTGAAAAACACTGGAAAAGTTGGCTTTGATTTCTATACTTTGCCTGGTGCACAGGGGCTCTCTGTTGACCAGCCCTTACCTGGTCAACCTCTTATCGTCCCAAGCAAGGTGAGACGTTCTCCGTCTTTTAAAATGACAATTACAAGGCCCAGATTGAATCTGCATGTGTGCTACTATTCAGAGTATAGAGTACTGCGTACGTATTTATTGCTGAAAACGTAATCTTGGGATCAGTTTTTATTTAACAAATATTCCATATGTGCAAAACAATTATAAGAACCAAGTTTTAGGTGCTGTGATTGGCTGATGTATTTGCTTATGTTTTTCCTGAAGGGTCACCTGAGGTCACATGCAGAAATAAGATTCAGTGTATACTATCTACCAGGGACCCCAGAGTTCTTTCAGGAGACCTTTCATTTGCAATTGGCTTTCAATGAGACCGAGAACATTACTATAAGAGGAGAGGGCATTTTTCCTCGAGTGTATCTGGACCTGCCTAGAGATCTGAGTAAGAGTTCATTTCCGTATCAGTACCAGTCCTCTGATTCATTCTATGCTGTTTGTGCACAAATTATATGTTAAAGTGCATTAAAGGTATGCGTGTTATAAGTATGTGTTACCTGGGATTGAACCCTCAACCTTAGGGTTGCAAGCGCAAATTATATTTTCACTTGACAAACAGATACCGACTCCCAATATCAGATGGAATTTTAAGTAAGGGGTATGTTTATAGTAATGCTGTTCGGACGAAAAATATAGCTCTGGCCAAGACCCCATACATCTTCAGATGAGCTAAATTAACCTTATAAATGAATTACCCGTCAGCCACTCTGATTCCAAAGGAGCTTTAAGATCTCAAGACCGTTTGAGATGTATTTTAAATTCCTGAATGTGCTCCAACTTTTGCTCCTTTCAGATACACTTGAAAGGAGGCCAACCCAGTGTCCTGGCTCGCCTAACCTTAAATCAAACACAGTCAGCCCGTGCCAGCTCGCAGACGGGAATAATGGTTCAAATATGCCTGACCTTGAACTGCCGCAAGAATTCAACTGTTCAATCCCATTTTCATCTCTGGTGTGCAGCCAGAGTGTTATTTTTCTCAGCTTGTCTTTAAAAGCGACTTTACTCTCAGTGGGAACTAAAGACTTGTGATTTGGGGGAAAGTAGTGGAACTGTGGAGGAAGGAATGCTGCGTTGCCTTCTGATTGCGTATCGATCGGATTTTTCGCCTTTACTTACTCAATGCAGTTTATAGTAAAGAGCAAACATTGCAGGTTTTGTCTCTCAAAAAATATTTTCCCACCGTGAGGTTAATACTTGCTTTAAGACTAAGGGCAGAAAGTCAAGTCAGAAATTGTCATTTCCTGTTTCCTGTTGCTGTATGTGCCGTCTTGGGAAGTATGAAAATACCACTCGAAAACAAAGCTCTTAAAAAGGGTCACCATAAGACGATAAGTCAGCAATGGTCCGGTCTTCTGAAGAGGCTATAAAACCTTATTACATTTTCCTTAACCTCATTATCTTTTCTAACTAGATGAAGAGATATATGGCTTCCTGCTAAAGGAGGCCAAAAATCAGGTGGCGAGCGAGAAACCAAGAGAGGGGGTGCTGAGCAGGTCCGCCACAGATAAGGAGGACATGCCAACTGAAGATGACTATATTCCCACCGTGAGTCTGTTTGTGTTTATTGTTCATCACTGCACAGTGTGTCTTTCTATGCTCAATGATATCATTCATCAAAACCTAGTTGGACTGACTGTGACCATTATTGCAGCTTTGTAAATAATATATTGCAAATAAATGCAAATGTGGATACTATAATCCGCAAGTGTGTGTGTCATAGTATGATAACCTGCTCCAGATGGAGCTAGAGCGGCTCCTTGTGAAGGAAAATGCCATAGCTGTACAGAAACAGCTTCAAGGCAGTGATCTTAGAGGGACAGCAGGATCCACTAACAGCATGCTTAAGAAGCTCAGCAAGTAAGACTGTCCACACAGAAACATGTCATTTTCTCCAGAAAAAGAAATGAGAGAGATTGTCTCTGATGCTTGTTCTCTGCAGGTTAAGCTTACCTGAGTACATACTGGACTTTGGGTATGTCATCAAAGGCAGTGTAGCGACCCACATTGTCAAAATAACCAACACTTGTCCATTGCCTGTGTCTTTGAGAGCCGTCAGGAGCTTGACAGGCACAGGTTGGTCCATACCGCAGACTTTTACATGTATTAAAATGTTTCTATACACTGGATGGCATTCGCCATTAAAGAAAAACTATTGTAGCAGCAAATATTGTTCTCTTGCTGACATAAGAATGCAGTGTGCTTAAAAAAAATGTTTCATTGATGTATAATTTTGATTTGGTCAATATTTAAGTATTCATGGTAATATTAACTAAAGCGAGTGGATTACCAGAAGTGTTTATATTTCCATACTGTTCGTTTTTAAGCAGAAGACAACTGAATATAAATTTTTATGCCTTCAGGCTTTAGTACAGAATTGGACAAGGTTCAGAATTTGCCTTTCTGTGAGACGGAGACATTTGAGGTGAAGTTTGATGCCTGTGGTGACCACCTGGACCTGGGAAAGATCACTGCCATTTTGCCCATACAGGTCCGGTGAAAATACCATTAAATAGCATAAGAGATTCACATTAAAATGTTGGATAGAAATAAAAAAAGAGTAATAAGCATTCCATAGGTCCGGAACTATTGTTTTTTAATAAGATAGACAATGAAATAATAATAATAAGAGATTCCTTTTTAAAACTGCTCTTAGTATAAATATCGGTGTTTGATTGACAGGTGGTTAAAGGGCCTCAGGTGCAGGTTCGTTTACGTGCAGACGTCACTGTGCCCTCTCTCACAGTGTCTACAGACGCACTGCTGTTTGATACCATTCAGTGTGGCTTCTGTCAGGTGGCTACGGTCCAGTTGTATAACCATGGGCCGGTCCCCTGTGAATGGAGCATTAGACAAGAGGAGCGTCCAAAGAAGGTACAAGCCTGCTACACAAACTCCAAACCTCCAAACAATGATAAGCTGCAGTAAGAGTGTTTTGCATGGGAAATTCAATGGCTGCCCATGTATCATATAGATTCTCACAGTACATTTCATCATCACTCACCATCACAATGAGAAAACATGGTTTAGAATATCGGTAGTGCTGTTGAATATCAGTGGCAGGCCAAACATTTTCTCGTTGAACAATAAGATGCATGCATGTAATTTACAGTTGAATAACACGCCCGTCACACCAGCAGACCATGCAAATACAATTTGACCTGATGTTTTGGGTAATGCATTTGATTAAAGATTACAAAGGCGACGTTGTGGAAAAACACAACTTGATGGATCATACTCAATAAAACAATTTTGTATTAAGAAAGCAAATAGTGTTTATTTTGAACAATTCAATACCAACTGGCACGTTTTTCTTCAGTAGTTAGCAGGTTTTGTTTCTTATATCTATTGGATATTACGCTGATGGTTGCCAAGATACATTTGTTGTTTAGCCATAAGTGTTAAAGCTTAATTCTACATACAGCTTGTGGTATGAAGTTACTTTTACTGTTTTTATATTATAATAATTATTTTTCTTAACGTATCTAGTGTTGTGGTCAATTTGAATTGAATATGAATTTATTCCGGTTACTTTCTGTTTCGTTTATGTGTTCAGATTGACAAGCACACCCCGCTTTACCTCAGACGCCAGGCTCGGCAAAAACAGCGGCCACCTCCAGTTATCTTTGAGATGTTGCCTTCTGATGGCTCACTTTATCCTGGTGAAAGAAGCAACGTGCAGGTCAAATTCAGCCCAGCAGAGGGGGTAAAGTCAAACACACACATTAGCTGGAATAACAGAAAGATATTGGTTTCATGCAAGAACCAGAGGGGCTTCCCAGTGTTTTTCTCAAGTCAGAAATAAATGTTCCCAGATTTTCTTCCTAAATTTTGAGACAAATTTTCCTGGATCAAACTGAGAAAAACACTCCTCAAGGAAAATAAACTTGGATAGAAACTAAATAGTTAGTTTCTAATTCTTACACCGTTGTCATCCACTATATTTCTACTTCTATACAGGCTATGGTCACTCTGTCAACACCAGGAAACAAAAAGAAAACCTCAAATAAAGAATTATTGTCGACGTTCAAATCAACAATACATTAGATCTTTCTGAACACCGTAAAAAAGGTTTTCAATCAAACACTCATGACTCTCTCATTTGGGTCATTCAGACTTATTCTCTCTGCACTTCACCAGAGCTTGACATTTCCAAAGTCAATTCAATAAACCTTAAATTATTTGAGACAAATGGAGCATCCAGAAAACATTTTCAGAACAAGAAGAGGCTAAGCGAACAGAATGTGTTGTAACATAAGCTACAAGTCCAATGGTAATATCTTGACAAACTTAATGGATCTCAGGGCTGGTTCTGACTTCTGTTTGTTTTCTACAGAGGGCGTACAGTCAAAGGCTAGTGATAACAATAGCTCAGAGCACTCAAAAGATCCTGCTGCTGGCCCAGGGTCAAGGAGACGAACCTCTGCTGGAGTTTTCCTCTTCAGTGTTACAACTGGGTCCTGTCTTGCCCTATAGTGAAGGGACGATGGCTGATGTGATGGTCCGCAACCCTTGTTCATTTCCTGTTGAGTTTTACTCTGTGGATTTTGACAAGCAGTACCTAGAAGAAGAGGAGGTAAGCTTAATGGCTCACTGGACTTTGTTCATGTTTATTCAGGTGCTTAGAAAAGAATACACACAACTGAGAAACTGTTTCTCCCAGACACAAAAGTAAACCAAACCCAAACATCAGACACAATATAAGAATAAATGAATAAATACAGTATACTATAGTGTAGTATTTACCTTATTTGCTTTCTGTCTGTTTTCCTCATCAGATTTTGCGAGTGGTGAAAGGATATGATGCTCAAAACGTGTTGCTTCTGCCTCCTCGTGCTCCTGGCGAGACTCTGCCCCAGGAGCTGTTGGACTTCTACAAAAAGAGCTACTCACAAGAAACCAAGCAGGGTACTGTATAGAGCAGCAGAGGCGATCTGTTATATTAGAAATATTCTACCACAACATTAATAACATCTTAATAATATAATCTGATATTTTCATATTGGCAAGTGAATCTAATGGATCTTACCTACTTTTTTAAGAATCTGGGGAGGGTTTTCCAGAAAAAGACACTGACGACGCTGCCGCACTGTTTGAGGCTGAAACACTCAACAGTAAAGGTGTGAAAGTATAGTTTATTAGGTTTAAGTGCATTTGTTTTAATATCAGATTAATCATTGGACTAATATACTGTTATTCAGTATGTCGTGAGAGCACATTTGTCTTGTCCTCACAGACCTGGGTAAAGATGACAGCACCTCTCGCCCTGCAGTGGGGGATCTGGAATACGACCTCGTTTCTAGAGCCATAGCACGTCACATGGGCATTGATCTTTCTCCAGAGGGAAAGGCTGCCCAAAATCGCCGAGGCATTGCCATCATCGTGCACGGCGCTCCTTCGTCAGGTCTGGTTTTAAAGTAACCCACCCAAAAAATGTGTAGTTACGTACTCATGTACCCTGTAGTGTTTTTCCAACCTATATACAGTTTGTAGTGTATACTGAAGAAAGAAAACAAACATCATCCTGAATTGTTTTTTATTTACAGTGTAGTAGTATAACTGGTTTGCTGCGATACATAAAGGTGAATCTAAACATCTGTGTGCAGGTAAAACAAGGACCGCAGTTACTCTGGCTATGCACTACGGGGCGGCTTGTCTCAGTATAGATGAGGTGGTGCAGGAGACCATGTCATCTGGGATCAGCTCCGCAGGCCTGAGAGCGAGGGAACTGTGTGCCCAGGATGCAATAGAGGAAGATGAGGTGGATACGGTGGCAACACCCGCTCAAGGTCCTGGTGTTCTCAGTGTAGAAGCAGTAGCCAAACACACAGCAGACGGCAGTCAAATCGATGACCGCAAGGTCCCCCCATCATCTGCCTCGACCCGTAACAAAACCAACGTCACAGGGCATTCACAGAAGAACAGCATTTCTGCTGCAGCCGCTCCTTCTGTGGTATATGCACTCAGATCTCTTTTCTGTTATACTTGCCAGTGGAAAACATTTACTACATTTACTTCTTTCTAAGTAATAAGACTTAGGCTTTTTCAGTTTACAAAAATACTGCTTAAGACCTTTTGGATTTATTAGATTATTCTAGTGTGTTTTTGTGTGTGATGCAGGCTGATCAGACACACAGACGTGTAAGCGTGACAGCCAGTCCTGACACCGGAGGGCTGACCAATGGCCTCCTGCCTGAAGATCTGCTGGTAGAGATCCTGTCAGACAGACTGCAGGTGAGACATGGCCACATTGTGCACATTGTACTGTTTTTACCAATCCATAATAAATACACCGTTTTATTTATTCGTGTCAAAATGAGCCTTTTATCTTCTTTGCCTTTCATAGCTCAGCGACTGTCACCGCGGTGTCGTCATTGACGGGTTGGAGACACAGTATTGCCACTCGCTAAGTAACACGCTCCAGATCGTCCTACAAGCCCTCAATAACCGCCGCCATATTTATTTTATCAACCTTTTCAGCAGCTACAGTGTCTTTAAGCGCAGGTGTTCTCTCTATTTTATATACATGGTTATGTGTTTTTAGAGAATCATACTAATGGTATTTCCCATGATATAGCATGAAATAACGGTTTGCTAATATTGCGCACTACTTTAGGGAAAAGGACAGGTTTGACCAAGAGCAAGAAATAAGACGACAACAGGAGCTTGAGGATTTAAGGGAGGAAGATGAGACACCTAATGAGGACAGCGAAACCAAACCCAAACATCTGGCATTGGTGGAGGATCAAGCACAAGAGCTGGTTAGTGGGAATGTTACACCCCTCAATGGATACAAATGGCACTTCGCAACATGTTAAAAGCGAATCGTTTTAATTATAACCAATGTCGCACAGCTGCTCCAGCTCATTTACGCTTACACCAACAGGATCTCTGTAACATTTTCAGTTTTTTTGTACATTATTAGCAGTCCAGTGAGTGTGACACAGAGCTACCAGCCCGATTCAAGCTGTACGAACAGAGCCAGCCAGACGTCCAGCACATTCTTCTGTTTTGGGACCGAACCCAAGGATTTTTACTGCAGCCCCGCGTCTCTGAGGTCCTCGAGACTGAAGAGACCACAGAAGTCCCTGTCCACACTGCCAAGAAAAATAAAAAAGAACGAGAGAAGGAGAAAGTGGATAAAGAGAAGATGAAGGCAGACACGGGAGATCTGAAGTCTCCAGTTCCTAGCCAGGTCCATGTGACAGTTGATGATACAGAGGGTTTAGATAGGATGATAGTGTCAGAGCCCATACCCCACATCTGGCTGTCTATCCAACACAACAATCACCTGAGTGGATTCGAGATTATCAATAGCATAAAACTACCCTCCCTTGAGGAGGTATAGTACTTTATGGTTTATTTAAATTAATTTATTTTTGCATAGTTTTCATAGAGTATGTTTTTTGTCTATCTTACAGATCTTGGATGAGTTGGAGATAGGACCCAATGGCCCGCCCATTCCTCAACCCATGATATTCTCCATAGTCCAGTACCCCAAGAAGAGATCAGTGCCCAGTGTTCAGCCTTCCAGTTATTATACCTTCACGGTGCCTGCGTCTCCTGAGGACATGTCTGAAGAGAAAAAAGATGAAGACCTTGCTTCAGATAATAGGGGCCCTGTCTTATCTGTTAAGGTATCTAAAGTTTCCATAATTTGTAAATTTTACTGTAATGCGTAATTTGAGGCTTATCCTGAGAGTCCTCAATTAAACCAAAGTCTGTTTACGCAAATCGTGCCACTCCACTGCCATGTTTGCAACGCCTCTGGGCAGTTAATAGCAAGTCCAGAGTCCTATCTATTAGAATGAGGGAAGCCAGATATTTTTTAAATATTTAAACCTGACATGAACTGTACCATAATTTGGTATTGCTAAACTCAATTTGTAAAAAATCACCTTTTTCGAGTTCGCTTTATCTACTGTACATGCGCACAGGCTGGCAAGTGCCTCAAGAGAGCCCCGACCCAGAGAATCGTCCCAGAGAATCGTCAGTCGATACTGATTGACGATTGGCTCGTTTCACTGGACTTCATTCGCCAGAGCGGCCATATTGAGCGTTGCATTCCTCCCCATTTATTGTAATGGCAGTGGCGCATCTTGTTTTTAATATTAATATCTTTGATTAAACACAATCTGCTTGGTTCTTGCAGGAGGGTATGACAGTTAGTGATACAAGCCAAAGTATTCCTTATGAGGAAGCCCAGTCAAACTGCAACAACAGGTACAGGAGGTCCCATACAGACAAAAAGCACATCTAGAACATTTTGCAAGACTTAACCAACACTGGTTCAGAAGCACTTCCTGTTTCTCATTTTTAACACTACACAAATGTTTGAACAAAATACAACAGAATATGTATAAATGATTTGAAAGGTTAAACAAAATTATATTGGTGAAATTAAGAAAAACTAGAACAGGAAATGCTTTTAGATTTGTGTTGTTTACACCCTATATAAAAATGTAGACTTAAGAGTCTGTGTTTTTTTAAAGGCTCACTCCTTTTCGCTGGGTTGTGCCACCTAATGGAGCAGTGACCTTTAGGATCACATTTCACCCTACCGTTGTTGGAAAATTTGATCAAACTTTCAGCTTTGATCTGATGGGTACCAAGCGATGTTATCAGCTGCTTTGCAGTGGAATTTGTGCGAACCCATCTATAAACAGAGACCACAAGTGAGTTTCATTTCAGCAGAAGGAATATCAGTGCTGATGTGGATTTATTAAATCTGATATGGATTTGTTTTTGTCTCATTGTGTTTATGTAATAGGGTGTTGTTTGCACACTGCAAAAAGACCCTGCGACCTGAGAGTGGGCTACAGAAGACCTACATCATCCAGTCTGATGTGTATGACTATGGACCCTTATTGTGTGGGAAGACTAGAGAGAGGTATTCAGTATTAGATTAACTATGTTGTTGTTGATCTTAAAAATAATCTAATAATTATTTCTTTAAAAAAAAAAAATCTGACTTAAGGTATAAAGAAAAATTTCCTGAGAACATGGAGAAGTTTGTAATTCACAACAATTCCTTAATGGAGGCTGAGATCCATTTTTATCTTCAACATGACACCAAGGCCACTACTTTCTTTCTTGCTCCTTCAAATATGACTCTGCAGCCCAATGAGAAAAAAGTAAGCGATTTCACTTCCAGCGCACTATTTCAGGGCATGTCCTGAGCCTTATCACACTTTCAAATGTGTAAAATATGATTCAAATTTATATTACATTAACTTCAATTGTTAGTCTTCACCGACCTTATTGATCATTTTATCATCACATAAACCTCATTCCCAGTCTGAACTTCAACATAACCTTTAGTTTAACACCAAGAAAGGCTTTCAAACTCTCTTGGCATTAATAGTTAAAATTCTGCTTGCAGGCACTGACAGTGTGGGCCTATCCCAACACTCCTAAACAAATTGAGGACAATGTGGTGTGCTGCATCAAGGGGAACCCAGAGCTGGCTGTGTTCTCTGTGTGCTGCACAGGAGTCAGACCCGAACTTGAGCTGGACCACAAGCTCCTCCAATTCGACAAGATACCGCTGTACAGGTCAGCTGCATTCACTGCCCGCTCACATGTCCTCAGATAGGAACGTGATTGTTGCTTGAAACTTTAATTGATTTAAATAAATGATATTGATTCGATAGTTCCCTAACGTCAATAAAATAACACATTGTTATTGTAGCGGATAATGGTTCTATTCATTAGGGACTTTCTCCTGAGTGCTTTTTTGTGAGGTTAGAGACACGTCTGTTGTTTTCCCGCACAACCTTTGGAGCAAATTACATGCTGTTTTTTGACTCACTTGGGGGTCCTCTGAGAAATGTAATTCCATCCGGATAGAAATGCCTGCGATTGTGGTATATTGCTTTTTGCGATTCCTTTGTGTTTACTCTGACTGATGCACTGTGGATTTAGACCTTTCGGCAAGTTTCTGGGTAAGAAAACATCAGTGGTTTGAACGTATCTGTAGCTCAGTGGTATGAGCATTGAGCCAACAACGCCAATGTTGTGGGTTCGAATCCAGGGCATTCCACATACTTAGAAACAAAAATGTATACGAAGTTCGCTTTGGAGAAAAGTGTCTGCCGAATGCATAAATGTAAATTTAATTTAAAGACAGCTCAGAATGGCAACTACAGCAGCAGCATCACCTTGAACAATTCCTCTTATAACTATATACATAATAAAATAATTAAATTATAAGTCTTGTGAAGTCATGCCTCACTTCCTTAGCACAGACCTTTCCAGCAATATGCAGACATGAGTCACTACTACCTAATAAACACTCACAGAATTGAACAATAATTCTTATAAATAAGTAAATATAACATTTTGGATTGCATTGAAATATTGCAGAAAAGAAACTCAGACACTGTGGTTGCACAATAAAACTCTTCTGCCGGCTGCCTGGAAGCTGTTGGGTCTTGATATGCTGGGGGATGAATTCAGCGTGTCACAGAACGAAGGGATCGTCATGCCTCATTCTAAATTCTGCCTGCACATGAATTTCATGGCCAGGGTCCCCATCAAAATGAAGAGAGCCGTTTGTTTAGAGGTACTGCAATACGGCTGTGGATAAAAGTGTCTGTTTTTCAGGCTTCTTGAAAATATCGTCTACATAATCTTAATATACAAATATTTTGTCATGTATTTCACCTTTTAAACGTTATAGTAAATGAGCATGTGTTTATCAGGTGTTGGACATTGATGGTATTTATGGCATTGTTCAACATTCAGAGAGCATTCAGGTCATCGCAGAAGCCTATGATATTGCAGTGGACATACACCTTACAGAAGGTACGTTGATGCATTTCACCAGATTTCCAGATGCTCTGAATATTAATTCAAATGTGGATATATTTGCTGAAGGTTCTGAGGGTTCATTAGATTTTGGAATAATCAAAGTATCAGAAGAGGTGAAACGGACTATTAAGTTGGAAAACAAAGGGAAATATGACATCGCCTTTAAGTAAGTTGCCACATGGGCTTTCCATCATCTACTTATAAAATTGGTGTTTTGTTAATTTCTGAGATTACGGAAGTTAACGTCAAGTGAATCTGTGTTCTCCCTCTGTTTAATACATTTTTTCATTCGCAGGTTTGCACTAAAGCCCACAGAGCCAGGAATGCCAGATCTAAACTCCATATTCTCCATCACCCCTCAAAATGGCTGCCTACGCCCCAACAATAGGCCCACCAGTATTCAGATTACTTTTCAGCACAATACAGAGATCTCCATCAAAGAAAACCCAATCCTTTGTTGCCAGGTCTGTAACCTAACCCTCACTTTTAGATTATTTGGGTCTCATTCACTAATAATTGAATAACAAGGCTATTCATTCCATGTGGATTTTTATATATTTTTAACTCTGAAGTTGATAACTATGCTGTGCATTGTCATTTTAATAATGTAATTATATCCATTTCAATATAAGGGGCTTTCCACCATGCTTTTTTTTCATGTGTTCTATTGCATTTGCTCCAGGTTATTGAACCCAATCTGGATGGCGGTGAGACCATAAACACTAATCCAATCAAAGTGTCAGTCCAATCGCTCTACTCCAAATATAGCATCAATCCCTCCAACAATATCAATTTTGGCGCACTGGTGTTTGGCTCGCGCAAGAAACAGATTTTTACCGTGGAGAACAAAGGCCACTTTGAGATCAGTGTCAACATCAGAATGTGTAAAAATCTCACAGTTCCAGCACAGAGGAGAAGGTACGGCTGTTATTTATTGGATAAAAGGTATTTAAAGTGTTCCAAACTTGAGTAATGTGTTCTTCTTTTTAAAGCTTGTCAACTAAAAAGGCATCAAAAGACAGTTATGCAAATAAACCACCCAGCGCCAGTGAGTTAAGACACACTTTGCACAGCGAGACTGGAATGCACACGCAGGTAGGAAACAATATGTCCTGCAAAACTATGTATGTTTTATCCTCACCGACATGTACATGTACACATTACATGTTGTTATTCTTTTACACAGACACAAACCTTGAGTGTTTTCTCATTGTCTCCATGCACGGGCATTCTGGCACCTGGAGCACAACTGCAAGTGAATGTGGATTGCAAAGCAGAGCACGTAGGCAAATGGGTGGAATGTCTGGCTGTAGATATCTCCGACAGAGACCCTTCTGACAACCCAAACGGGATTCCATACAAACTGGTGGCAGAAGTTTGCATGCCAGGTTTGTGATTATGAATGAGATTTAAGTTTTTTCAATGGTCTCCCTTTATCTAAGTACATCTTCATTTTAATATGATTTATTTTGGCCATGAATCAAACCATATTCGGATGATTGTGAATCATGATTCTCACCGTACGCTATAGGAATTGCAAGTGCAGATGTTGCTTCTATCTTTGAGGAGCACCGTATCTGTAAGAACAGCAGCATGCTGCAATGTGAGCAGTACCGGGACAGTATGGGCGTCTATGTGCAGGATGAGAACAAGTTTATCTTTAATAATGTGCTGGTTGGTCGGTCAGCCAAAGCCCAGTTCCGCATAACCAATCCGGGGAAAGTGCCATGTGAACTCAGCCTAATGATCAGATCAGTCAAGGTATGTTTGTATAAAGCAGTTCTCCCATTAGTTGCTTTTATTTTGTACTTGTTAAATAGCTATACGTTGATGGTTCACGATGAAAATTCTGTCATCGTGTATTCCTCCTGCTGTCATTTGTATCCTGTGTGATTTTCTTTCTTTGGCAAAACACGAAAGATGATATTTTGAAAACCGTTTGTCCCCATTCACTTCTATTGTATGGACACAAAACCGATGCAAGCCAATTGGGGACCAAGGGTTTTACCAACATTTATCAAAATATCTTCTTTTGTGTTCTGCAGAAAAAAATCACTCATACAGGTTTGAAATGACAATAGGGCCTGTAAAAATAGCAGAATTTTCATTTTGAAGGTGAACTATCTCTTTAACAGCATCTGTATAGTGTGTCGACCTATTTTCTTGTTTTGGTCATTATAGCCATCGCCTCAAACTGCAGAAGTTTTCGAATTGACCCCCACAAAGATGTATATCGCCAGCCACTCGCATGCATTTGCCACAGTCACCTTTTCTCCACTGGCTATGCAGATGTGTCACGCGGTCTTCGAGGCGACTCTGAAAGGGGCCACGAGGTAGTTTTTTTGGTGTGTAGCTTTGCGCAATTTAGATGCATGCTTTACCTTTTTTATTCAATTTGCAGTCAAGCCCCTGGCAACAGGAACAAAGCTCTGGTATTTGATGTAATGGGTGAAGGCAACTTGCCCTGCGTCACTGTTCTGAGACCGGTTCAGAGGACTAATCGAGGTCACCCAGTGCTGCAGTTCAAGCGCTTGTTGGTGGGCCGAAGCCAAAGTCTTCCAATAGTGATCAGGAACAATGGAACTTTGCCTGCACAAGTAAGATCAGAATCAATTGTGAGTTCTCTGACTTTAATATTCATAGGGGTAATCTGTGATGCTCTGATGTTTGCAGGTTAGCATTGTTCACCAGTATCATCTGGATGTTTTTACTCTGAAAGCTGCTGCTGGCACTGTATGCAGACTTGCATCCTCATGCACGGAAGGAGATGCTGGAAAAGGTAAAGGAACCAGCACGAATAAAGCCTAGGTTACACTTAATAATATCATTGCTTTTGGGATTCATTTGTGGATAACACAAAATTTATCCATAACATCTTCTGACCAGATCACTCAAATCACGAAAACTTGTGACCTTATGATGCAAGTTATGTCGGCTTTAAAATAAAATGACTGTCTAATAAGAAAATGTATACCATATACATACACAGCTTTTGTGCTTTTTGAGACTCATATGTCTTGGAGAAATTCTTTCTAAATGCCATTACTGGGTTTTGGTTCTTCTCCAGAAACACAGTTCGCTCATGTAGCCTCTCTGACACTTGTGGCTGGGCAACAAGCAGAATTCCAGGTTGGGTTTCATCCAAAGGTTGCCCAAATCTTTGAAGCCAACATGAAGGTCATGGTGCAGGACAACCAGTACGATCAGACATTGGTGCAGCTTGTGGGTGAGAGTTACCATGACATAATCATCTTGGACAACCTAGGAAGCAAGGTTCAGCAGGATATCACTGAAAGTGAGACATTGTTTTGTTTTTGTTTTTTCTTCTTGTCAATATGAAGCACAAAATAGGAATGTGCTTGTGGAAATTAAAAATGTTTTTAAATCCAGACTGAAAGCTACAATGGCCAAATAATATTATGCGATTATCCTTTTCTCTTTGTCAGGCTCATCTGATCTTCATTTTGGAGACTGTCACGTGGGCCACGCTTATCAAGAAACCTTCACCATGACAAACCCAAGCCAATCCAGAGTGCTGCGGTTTGAATGGTTTCCCAGTTGCCCGCAGCTGAGCCTTTCCCCGCAGGTCGGTCACCTACATTCCGGGTGTTCCAAAGCTGTGACGGTGACCTTCTGCTCGGAGCAGCCCGTCATTCTAAACGCCCAGACAATTACATGTAAACTTAGCAGCATCACCTTTCAGCAGCCTATAGACCAGGTCTCAGACTGGGACAATTGTCACAGGACTGTTAAATGGGTGGATGTAGACAATAAATCGTCACAGCGGCCTGCCAAACAGAAAGTGAGTTTCATAGTGAATAGTTATGCCTAATGCTAAGAGCTAAGGGGTCTTAAGTTACATTCTTTATAAACTATTCTATGTTCAGGTTGTAGTGACAGACCCTGAGCCGCTTCACTCTGTGATGGAGGATTCCTCAAAAGATGTGGAGCTGAAAGTGAGCGCTACATGCGATTACATCAAATACCAATGTGATACTGCACCCATTCGCTTCAAAGACACAATGCTCTACCAGACCAGAGTCTATAAGTAGGTGTAACAGTACGATTTGCTCAATATTTACATAATAATTGCTCATAAATGTATTTTCAAATGCTGAATGTTATGGGTTAATCCTCAAGGCTTCAGATGGAGAATAAAGGCAGTGTTCATCTGGAATATTCATGGCAAGTTTTAATGGAAACGTATGGAAAGACTGCATGCTTCGAACAAGGAGGTAAACCTTTAGCCTCACAATGAATTATTTTGTTATGAAATATGATGGTTTATCAAAGATACTTAATGCATATGTATTATACTTCCATTTAAGTGGTTTATTCATGTATGCGTTGATGTATCAGGTAGAACCTCTCGTTCAGCCCATGGCAGGAGGACACCACTGAGACCAGCCAGCTCTTTGCAGAATGTGTGTTCTCTACTGCTAGGAGACCCAGAGCTCCCTCGCTTCAGTGTTGAACCGGGTGTAGGGTCTATCAGCCCAGGGGAGAGTCAAACGTTCCACATACGCTTCTCCCCTTTGGAAGTGGCTGAGTTTGAGGCTAGGTTGATCTGCAGGTCAGAGATCCAGATGAGATGTGGTTCACCCAAAAACTCAAATTTGCTGTTTATATACTCACCCCCATGTAACCCGAGATGTAGGTATTATTTTTTCTTGAGTAGAACCATAATGAAGATTGTTTGGTAAATCCGCAGCCCTCTTTGCTTCATATAATGGGAGTCTATGGGGTCCACCTGTCTAAGAGTTCCTAAAGCACATGATTCCAAAAGAGCACTTCCTGGCGACATGTTGACGTCTTGTGAAGCGAATCGTTCGATATTTTCATAAAACTGAACGTCATTTTTAATAATATAAGTCATACTGTGCAGCCTCTTCTTGTAGTATTTGGTGGCGGATGGCATGCAAGTGTCTGATGCGTTTAGCGCCACCTGCAGAAAGGGAGTGTTGAGCGGCAGTCTCTTTTTTGGAATTATGTGCTTTAGGAACTCTTAGACAGGTGGACCCCTTAGACTCCCATTGTATTAAGCAAAGAGGGCTGCGAATTTACCAACAATCTTCTTTATGGTTCTACTCAAGACAAAATGTCAGCTTCATCTCGGATGTCCTGGGGGTGAGTAAATAAACAGCAAATTGGAGTTATTGGGTGAACTATCCCTTTTATTCTTGTGTTTAGTTGTTTTTTTCTGTTAAGACTAGGCTAGGTACATATTTTTATCATATAACAGTAGTGTTGGGTAAGTTACTCTGAAAATCTAATTAATTACTAGTTACTCATTACATATTCAATAGTTCAATTAGATTACTGTCCAAATTACTCTGTCCAAAAAGTATTTAGTTACTCATTACTAATTACTTTCTATATCCTACATCGACCTTGATTAGTTAAGTGATTCAAGGATAGACATGAAACCGCTTATTTAATTCATTCAAATAAATAATATTATTAACTGACCAAAGTGTTACAAATGTGAGCACAGATTTTAAAGTAAGACTTTGAATTTTGATGTCAATTACACTATTGCACACGCATATATTTCACAAAGTATTTAGTTTAAGTACATCTTTAAATTACAGAAAACATACGAGTAATCCCTTACTTTACTTTTTAAAGGTAAAAGAAATTAAAATACAGTAACTAATTACTTAGTAACTAGTTACTACCAACACTGTATAACAGGATGCACAGCATGATTTTTTCGCTAATTCTGTGGAGCGAATTATTGTGGCAATATTTATTTTCATGTAGCATTATTGATTTATTGTTTAATTAGCTCATTAACCAGCTCATCATTAATTACGAACCAAAACTGTAAAAATGTTCACAAAAAAAAAATCCAATTGTCACTGTCTGAAAAGTATCGTCAATGGAAAAATAAGATTTTGTATCCATCATGTAAAACTTCATAAAGAAAATTTATCCAACTTTAAACTGTATAACATAATGACTTGGCAATAAAATCAGATGTATTTTTTTCGTGCAGTATCCCAAATCTAAAGGACGGGGAGAGTCCAGTAATCACTGTAAGTGGCCGCAGTTTGCTGCCATACTGCCATTTCCACCTTAAGGATTCAGACTACCTGACTGCAAACAGACGTGACCCAGAGCTCCACAGTCTCCTTAATGTCGACCCAAATACCAGTGTTATAGAATTCACTTCTGTTGGAATCGGCACATCTGTTCACAGGTGCGAGAACTTATTGTATTTTTGTTTTTATTAACCTTATAAAACATTTGTCTTTATGCTACATACAGTAAGTAAAGTAAGAAAACTGTATCCTGTATCCTGTCCATGGTTTAAAAATATAGGTTTTGCATTATTAACCTTTATCAATGCATTATTTTATCTCAGGGAATTTGGTATTGTTAATCCTACAAACAAGACATATTCTTTCATGTGGAGATGTGAGGACTCTGGCGATTCCCTTTTTAAATGCTGTACACCAAACAAGTCCATACAACCTGGAAAAGAAGTGAAGGTGTGTAGGTTGAGCGTTTGTGTAGGTTGAGCTTTGATAGCAAAGCTCATTGATTTGAACCTCTTTTCTCAGGTCTTGTTTCAGTACCAGGCCTTGGACCTGGAGCTAGTGGAATCTTACTGGACCTTCTTAATCCCAGAACACAACCTGTCTTTGCCCTTCCTCCTGGTGGGGGCTGCCAATGAGCCTGTGGTCTATATTGATCGAGCTCACGTGAATTTGGGCAGTCTGCTTGTAGGTGAGGATTCAATGAAATGCATTATTCTTTCTTGTTAGGGTCATAATAATGCCAATTGTCCTGAATAATTCAATTTTAAGGACCCCAATCTCATGCTGTGGACCACCCTTCTCCAACATAAACAACATAAGATGGACAGTTCAGCAGAGGTGTTCATGTGCATTTGTGTGCAGGTTTTGAAGCTCATCAGACTGTGTTTGTGGTGAATAGTGAAGATCAGCCGTTTCATTTTAATGTCCAGGAGACCTCCTGCCACTCCGAGGGCTTCCAAGAATCCTTGGTGCTAGAGCCCATGGAGGGAACAGTTCCAGCCGAAAAGAAGTAAGTGCAAGATTCTGGCAAATGAAAATGATAGTTCACCCAGAACGGAATATTCTGTCATCATTAACACACCCTCTTGTCATTTCAAACCTCTATGACTTTCTTCAGCAGGACACAAAAGAAGGTTTTTTGAAGAAAGTCATACATGTTTCCAATGATAAAAGTGTAAATCAATGATGACCGGATTTTTATTTTTGGGAGAACTATCACTTTAAGAAGGGCATCAGAGACATGATAGTAAAATATATTTTTCAGGAAACACTGGCAAACAGTTGGCTCAATCCTCTCAACCGCTTGATTGTTTCTGATAGGATCCCATTGATTATACGGTTCACTCCCACTCGTGAGGGAGATGTGACTTTTAATTTGGTCATGACGGTGCAGAAGAAGCTCCAGCCTCTGACCATGAATGTGAAGGGAGAGTGTTACAGCATGAACGCTCGTGTGAAATATGAGAGCCCAGAGGAGTCCACTGTAGAGCTTTCAGAAAGCCAAATTCACCCAGTGGACTTCAAACAGGTTTGAATTTATGTAAAATCATTTGGCACATTTAAGTTAGTGCGTCTGAGAGAGAGTCAATTTAACATCGTGTTTCTGACGTTCTGTCCACTGAATAGGTGGAGCTAAATGATAAATCCACATGTACCTTTGTGGTGACTAATCCTGGAAAGTTCAGATTAGACGTGGAGTATGATCTGTCTGGACCAGCGGCGCTACAGCCCCACCTGCAGGTGGAACCTAAATTCGACACAGTACCTGTAGGGGGACAAAGCTACTGCACCTTGATCTTCTGCCCTCAACGGAAATGTGTGCTCAGAGAACTGACATTTTCCATTAAGGTAAAGTTGAACCCTGACCAACAATTATTGTACATCTTGAGCTTTATCATTTACACAATTTAAATATTTCGGCATTTCATTCTTTCTATAATGTTCTTTCCTTTGACCACTATAGATAAAGAACGGCCCGACATTCTGTTGTTCTCTGATGGGTTCAGCTTTGGCTCCGGAACTTGAATTTTCTTTTCTTAAGTACAACTTTGGAATGCATTTTATACATTGCATTGGGATGACACCTGCTACGCACACAATGGTGATAAGCAACAGAAATGACAGAGGAATAAGGTACAGGTTAAAAAAAATGTTTTCCACGATACCCTTAAAGTTTGTAGTGCAAGGTTTAATTATGATATGATCGTATGTGTTTAGGCTAGACTGCTTGTTCTCCGTTACACCCGTCCTGGAGGTCAGCTTCACCCCTCAGGTCATTCCTCCCGGCGGTTCTGTGGAGGTGCTCTTTTCATTCTACCCACGCAAAGCAGTTCGCTACCACGAGAAAGTGGTTTTTGAGATGAACAAGTGTGCCAGGCAAATAGTGGAGATCTTGGGACAGGGGATTGAGATGAAGGTGACAAGGCACTTTAATCTCCGATTTAATTTCAATCTTTGACAGATTTGATAATTTCTTCCTTTTTCTTCTGTTTCAGATTAATTTGGAAGACCCGGCGCATAAAATAGTAAATTTTGGAGCCTTGCAAACTTGGCAGCGGAGTCGCAAATTGGTCCCTCTGGTGAACAACAGCCACTGTTCTTTAACTTTTACTCTCGTCCGCACACACTGTGATGATGTTCTCAGAGACTCTAAGGTAACACATGCCTACATATTACACACATTTGTTCAACTTCACACTATGCAGTATATCAGAATAATACAGTCACTCTGCATTTTAAGGTCCTATCAGTGCGTCCAGAGGGGCAGGTGACACTGAAAGCAGGAGGGGGCCGCTGTGTAGCCGAGCTTCTCTTCTCTCCTGAACGACGCATGCCTCATTTCACAGAGGAGCTGCAGCTGGAGTGTCTGGGTGCTGTGCGACCCCTGCTGGTGATGAAGGGTTGCTGTCAGGGCGTGGAGGTTGGTCTGGACACAGACTTCCTTCAGTTTGGAGCGGTGGTCCAGCGCTGCCAAGCCACGCGTCACATTATCATGCAGAACAATGGGGACATTGGGGCGAGGTACATATCCAGATGTTATGACACACACTTCAGGTGCTTGTTATTAGATGTAGACTATCACAGTCTATTGTAATAGATTGTAAGTGTGACAACATAAACAACTTTATTGATCCTTTTCATGTGTTAACATTTATTGTATTACTGTACGTATATAGAAATGGATTTGAAATGTGTTGTTGATAAGTTTACATGTCTTCTCATTAGATTCAAATGGGATGTAAAGAGCTTTGCGCCAGACTTCTTAATTTTTCCTTCTGAGGGCTATATAACCCCAGGAATGGAAGTATCCCTTGAAGTGACTTTTGCCCCCATGGTGATTAGTCAAGATCTGCGCTATGATGACCTCTGCTGCACAATAGAAGGGGGTAAAACTTTAAAACTCACCCTCACTGGCTCCTGTATTGCCCCAGTGGTCGCAACAGAGGTAAGAGCTGCACTAAACATAATAAACTATATACTGGTTGTGCCTGACCCTCTGTGTAGTGTCTAATAATAGAACTACTCATATTTCATTTAATTTATGTTAATATTCATTTAAATGATTTTTTGTATTAAACAAACGATTTGTTGAGTTTTGTTCATTTTGTTATACAAGTAATTTGTTGAATGCAGTTGGGTGGCATTTAAAGATACCATATGGTACTTTGACATCTAGTGGTTGAGCTTGGTATCGCAGTTTAAATTAAAGTTAAGCCAAGTAACTGTTCTTCTCGATTTCTTTTGATTGTTATCAGAAATAATCTACAGGCGATCTATTATATGTGAATGTCTTCTTTAAATTAAGGTGGGGTCACAAAAGTATGTACGCGCAGTGCCGCTTGTTTATGTTGTTAGCGTAACATTATGTGGCCCAAATAATTAATACTCTAACTGTTGAGTAGTTTTAATTTAATTTAAACCAGTAAAATAATTTAAATTAAATGAAAAATTATTATATTAAAACCAAACACACACCGGACATAAACTTTCGGAAATGCGAATGCATCCGATGAAACAGTCTATATGATGCATATGGCCACACAGAGCAGAAGTCTGTTGCTAGGTTACAACACCATTATTTATGACTTAACAAGATGACAGATAACAGAATGTTACAAATGAACTTATTTCATTCTTAAAGTCCCAGTGAAATGAAAAATTACAATGGCTATTTTTTCATGAAATATTGCAGCGTTTATTGTAAATAGTTTATCAATGTGGGTCATTCTCTTTTAAAAATTTGTCTGCCCTCATAATCTTTAGTTAAAATCTTAAAATGCATTTTCTTCCTGTAATGACTATCCATTATAAATGACATATGTTAGACATCTTGGGCGGGCATCTGTTAACTCCTTCCCTTTAACTGTCGGTCTGCTGCCAGTTCTATTTAAAAATGTATCGGCTGTTTTTATACATCCAATCAAATCGCAGAGAAAGATGCATCCACGCCCACTATTTTACGCATTAGAAATTCCATTTCACCCCGAAGTAAAAACAACCTCTACTTCCGGTTCATGGGGACGTTTTAAAAAACCCGCTTTTGATAGTTACTAGAGCCAGATGTACTGACAAAAATGTCGCAATCAAGACGTTTCAATGCTTTCTTACCAACCCCAACCACTACAAGCTGTCATATTATATCATTCTCAGCCTCATTCTCTTTAACGCTTATTTTTCTGTCTCTGTGTGTGATCAGGTGGTGAATTTTGTGTGTCCAGTGCGCAGTCAGTGCACTCAGTCTGTGACAGTGCCCAGTCGCATTAACCAGCGCTGGACTCTGAAGTGTGTCATAGAGGGAAAGCACTGGAGCGGGCCGCCCACTCTCCTCGTTGATCCCCCACAACAGAACACCTATGAAATCACATACAAACCTTTAGTCATGACTGCAGACGGGCAGAGGCACGAGGTACAACTCTCTCCGCACCTGATATGGGTTTTTAAAACAGCTTTTTAATTAAATATCAGGCACTGTTAACTGTTAAAAGTCATGACATTCTGTTATAAACTGTATGAATTCTAGCTGTCTAATAATGAGAATAAATCCCGATCATTTTAGTAAAGATTCTATTCCGCTCCCTCTACCTTTTGCTACATTATGAGAGAAATCTAGCCAAAAAACATAGAATAACAGTTTATATGCAGTTTATAATAAGCAGTTTTTATGCTTCAGTAAAGCACGATCAAAAGTGGTCCAAACAATACCATGTAGATCCCAGAGTTGTGGCACAATAACACACAGTCTCTTGTCACATTAGATCAGCATTGAAAGGAAAGCGAGGTTGGGTGTGTATTGCGTCATGCCCCAAATGTTCCAGAGTATTTCCTGTCACCCTTTATTTTTTAATCCAGTAAAAATGCCTGTGTGTACTTTGTCTCTGGTGCAGGGCTCTGTATTCTTCTGCTTCCCAGACGGCACTGGAATACTATACATATTGCATGGCACAGCCGAGCCACCAAAGGCTGAAAGCACCATCACGGAAGAGATAGAATGCAAAAGCCACCACACACAGATTGTATCTGTTCACAACTGGCTGCCTAGACCTCAGCGGTACCTCATCCACTCCAACACATGTGAAAATTCAGTCAAAATAGGAATCACAAATTTATCCCAACACTCAGTTTAGCAGTCAACAATTTTGCGTATTTAAAAAATTGTTTAAATATGAATGCAGTTATGCAATTCACATATCAAAATGATGTTATTATTATTTATAAAATGCATAAACATTTCCGGTCATGCGTAGTAATTACTGTACATGTTACATTAACATAAGCTTATTAAACACGATAAACATGTCATTAATCCCCAAAATACTCATAATGCAGTTACAAAAAACAGTGCCTCTTGGGAACATGAGGCATTTCATAATGATCATGACATTTACATGTATGTTTCCCCATGTGAAACAGTTATGTGCAGTATGACACATTTCATTGAGTACCTGCTCTAACTGATCATTTTAATCCACTACATTGTGTAAATTGTATTTTCGTTTTCCATCCCCTCTGTAGGTTCCGTGCTATAATGGAGCAGATCAAACCTGATCGTTCAGATGGCATCTTTTCCCTGAAGGGCATGGAATACATTGAGGTTCCACCACTGGAGAAGAGGAACTACACAGTTTCCTTCTTCACTTACAAGGAGGGCCAGTTCAATGCTAAAGCAAGTGTCGTCCCAATGTGCCAATCCAGACTACTTTAGTTATGAAATGAAACATATTTATGGTCACACAACATCACATCCAATGCATATTTATTTTAGGTGACGTTCAAGAATGAAGCAACAGGTGAATATCTGTTCTACAATCTCAACTACAAAGCGACGCCCCCAGGAGTGATCAGCACTATAGAAATGGTAACCCGGGTGAGACAGATGGCATCGGGATCCGTGGAGGTGGAGAACCCTCTTCTCATGGACCTTTACTTCTCTTCAGAGTGTCAGAATGCAGATATTAATGTGCCTCCACAGTTCTTTGTGCCTTCACAGTCTAAGGTACTGTACTGTGTGTAGGGTTTCTCTCATCTAAAAGCATATTATGTTCAGTAATAAACACATATGCGGTAACAAAGTAGATCATTGATACCTGCGCTCTGCAATCGAACAACGTCTTGTGGTGCCATCCCACTAAAGGAAAAAATCACTTTCACGCACTTTCTCTGGATGTGTTCCATGACTCTGGAACGATCTCTCTCTTGCCACAAGATCTTTAAAAATCGGCTAAAACACATACTGTATCTTCTGTCAACATCTGACCCATTACAGTCTTCTACTTCTTTTCTACCCCCCCCTAAAATAATTCTAAGCTTCGTATACTCTGTGATAGGCTGACTGAGACCAGTTTTTACAGCACCTATACAGTGTTGTTCTTTTGTTGCACAAATTGCTTCTATTGTTTTCCCCTACTTTGTACGTCGCTTTGGATAAATGCGTCTGCTAAATGACTAAATGTAAATATCTGAAAATGTTCTGTTTATTTATTATTCTTATGCAAACTCAGATATGACTTCCTTTATTCAGTTGAACACAAATTAATAATTTATATTAGGGCTGTCAAACGATTAATCACGATTAAAAGAATAAAAGTTTGTGTTTACATAATATATGTATGTGTTTATAAATACAAAAATGAATATGCACAGTACACAGACATATATTATGTAAACACAAACTTTTATCCTGGATGCAGTTAATCGCGATTAATCGTTTGACAGCCCTAATTTATATTACAATGTTACCTAATTATACTTTGTTGTTTAGGGAACACTGACGTTTGAATACCAGCCTCTGTGTTTGGGAGAGACCAAAGCTCGCCTGGTGTTATATGCTGCTGAACTCGGCCACTACTTTTATGAGCTTCAGTTAAAGGCCTTGCCTGCACCCCCCGAGAAGCCTCTCTATTTCAAAGCGCCCCTCGGCAGCAGACACAGCATCACAGCAAAATTCACCAACTACTCTCGTGTCAAGACCGAGTACATTTGCAAGGTAGGAGCTATTGCCTTATTGCATGTGAACTCTTGCATTTTATCAAAGATTTTAATGCACAAATTCTATTTCGGATCAGGCGGACAGCCCCAACTTTATTGTGGAAAAGTCCATTAAAACGGCACCAGGGAACCAAGCAGGCACGGACGTCAGTGTGACTGTCCATTTTGAACCTTTCCACCTGGGAGAAATCCACAGCCTGCTCACCATCTCCTCAGAGTTAGGAGGAAAGTATGTCTTCCCTCTGTATGGCACCTGCACCCCACCCAAAGCTCAGGGTCCGCTCAACATCAACTCAGGCTCAAGTGTTTCTATTCCCTTTAAGAATGTCTTTCAACAGGCCACAACCTTTTCCTTCCACGTGGACAACCCTGTCTTCACTATCAAGGGTACAGAGACTATTCCATCCCAGAAGACCCATAGCATACAGGTTATATTTGAAGGTCCTCCCGTGGGCTCCAGGGGCCCATGTCACGGAAAGCTGACAATTTCCTGCCCACGGATGGAAGCCCATGGACAGGGTATCTTCTGGGTTTATTACCTGAAAGGTAACAGTCCGGACCTGGCCTCAGAGAAAAAAACATCCTAACCAGCAGCAAGAGGTGAAAGGAGAAGCCTGCTGTTCTCTGGTTTAAAGTCTTTCTTGGTCATGCCTAAAATATTTGCACCTTTAAATATTTTTTCTTGATATGGCTTAGGGATGTTGTTTTTCTAGCACTTCAGGTCTTTTTTCATTTTACCTTATTTACAGATATTTTAGCTTATTTATTGTCGGCCTTTCAAATAACATGCGGTGTTTCAATACAATATTAATTTATTGTAAAAAACTATTGTTAAGAGTAGTTTAGTGTAAAACATCAAATCTAAAGACTTTAATAAACATTTCTCTTTAAACTGTGGTATTTATAACCTGGGGTAATATTTAAATAAAACAGTCAAATACACGTTAATATTTCTGACTACTGGGTTACTCTGTTTAGTTCCACTAGGAGGTGCACTTATTGCTTCTACATCATTGAAGCATGACTGTAAAGCCATTCCTCTTGTGTGTGCGGGTCAGTGTCTGTTTCAAACTGTGTTCCGTAAAGATGTGTATGATCTCAATCTTCTTGCTGTATCCTAATCTCAAACCAAGTGCATAAGTGCAGTGTCTAAATTTAAGGGATACATTTGACATGTACATTCGCTAAAGAAGCGAAGTGAACTCATGCTATGGTTCAGGATATTTCAAAACCACCTACCAGTGCGCCTGACCATTGGCTATTGTTTAATGGAGCCCATTCCCAATGTGTCTTGGGCTGATAAACCTCAGCCACATTAACCAAAATAGCCATTCAGCTTTCTTGACGTGCCATGATGTACCACTGAGTTTGTTTATGTGTGGAAATGAGAGGCCTGTCATTGCAATGTACAAATTGGCTGCAAGGGGTGTTGATCTGAGCGCCTCCAAAGACAAGGGATTACCGCTTGTTGTAATTATCCGAGCTCCCTCTGCGGGGAAAGGGGAGGAACAGGTCGCTGTGAGTCGCCCTACATTAAAGAGATGCATCCAATGGCCTTTTTTCTGTTTGGCTAAATGCCTTGCTATAGGAACGCGAACTGTAGGAGGGGTGTTCTTTGTGCCAATTAAATAAAGACCCTTTCAGATAGAATGACTTAATCACCCCTCATAAAGGGCAGGGCCGGGGAGTCGTTCAACAGTCTTTCAAGTCACAAAGGTCATTTTAGACCGTTATAGAGATGTGATGAGGGATTTCCTAAGGGTAGGGGAACCCGCCCCAAAATTGTTAAGCAGCTGATGTTGTTTTTTTAACAAATTGCACAATATTTCTGTTGGGGAGATGATTTTATTAAACCAATTTGATTGATTGATTTTTATTTGTTTGGTTAACTGTGCAGAAGAACATTGAACTTTATATGGCAGTGGTTGGAGCAGTAAGAAGAGTAGATGAAGCATATTTTGATGCCAAGAAATTTTGGGTTAGCCATTTTAGATGTGTTTGTCCAGAATATTTACAACTGCTGACCTTATAACCCTGCTGATAAAAAAAGCAATACATTTAATGGTTTACATTACAAATAAGATTATAAACCATTAGCTGTTTATAAATTATTTTATACGGTATATAATGTATTTTGGACCTTATTCCAGTAAGGTGTAATGATTGCTGTTCCCATTTGGGAACACATTACCAGTAGAGACTCACCCAAACCGTTTCCATTTAAACCAGTTCAATTCCCATTATAACCACAATATCTGTCATGGTGTTTACTGAATTTTCCAGAATTGAAATGACCTTCCCTGTAGGATTGAAAATCTTAAACTATAGCAAATTTAAATAGGTCAAATCCAAAAATAGACTACATCCGGAAAAAGTTGAGGATCAATGGGTTATATCTCCCTGCTGTTTTTCCTTTATTACTCTGGGACTAGTCAAAATGAGTGACACTTCTTAAACTGCTCCAGTTATGTGTTTGACAGGAGGGGGGAGATTTGAGATGCATGATGTCACAGAGGAGGGAGGGGTCGCCCCCATAGCGCGCAGCATGAACGCTCCGCGGCAAAAGGATGTGTGAACAAGCAGCGCGCTACTGCAGGGACGGCGTCCACAAACTGCTCCACAAAGAACAAGCCAAACTCCGGTCACAGGACAGCAAAGAGCACCCCAACCCCGGGGCTCAGGACAGCGAGACGGCTGCACAGTCCGGAAACAGCGGCGCACAGCCCGGTGGAATTGACGGGCTCGTCCGCTGGATAGTCACCAAGATGAGCGACAACAAGAGCATCTCAACACGGGAATATGGGAAGGAAGAGGCGGCGGTGGCTCAGGAGCAGTTCTTCGCACCGGAGCCACGGAAAGGCATCTCTGTCATTTTGGATGTAGGTGCTTCATAATGTTTTCTTCTCGTGTCCCACCGTAAACGAAAAGCGTGCGCGGGTTTTACTTTGTTAAAGTTAAGTTGTGTTTATGATTAGAGCAATTTGACGAATGACAACTCGTCAACCAATGTAGTAATTTAAGGAATACCTGAGGTTATATTTGTATCAACCTATTTAACTTTTTATACGGAGTTGACACCTAATTGTAGTCGTATGTGATTTGTTTAAGAAATATCCAACATGTGTTCACGATAAGTTCAGCGAAAGCTTACGGAACTTTGCATGTACACTGAGCGTGTACGCGCGGTCATCCCCGTATCCAAATGCTGTTGCGCCTTCAGTGCGCGCGCAGCGGATTTATTTGCGCTGCCGCCCGACTTTATCTTCTCGTAAAACGATGTGGATAGGATATCTAGGAAATATAAAAGCACAAAATGGTCTAGTTGGTGCATCCCACGGTACCACTCAACATCCCGAGGTTATAAAACGGTTTCTGCTCTGATTTTATGGGTGGACCTCAACGCGCACCCAAATCTAAATAATTCATTGCGCTTTCCAGTTATGTGTGGTTGGCTGCTGTGCGGAGGTCTCAACAGTATTGATTTAGTAGGTCAAAGTATTGCCTCAGTATTGTTCATCCCGGATAATTACGTCTATCAGATGATTCTATCTCTTGAGATTTCGATGTTGCTTTTAGGGATATAAGTTACAACATTAAGAGAGCGATAAGAAAACTAGTTCACTTCCAGGCCTAGATAAAGTCTCAAGTAGGCAAACTATAACGCCCAAGAAAGTCTAATTAAATATATATATAAAAAAGAATGGAGGCACAATTGTACCTAACTGATGGTGAATAAGAAAAAAGATGTGTAGATAAAGAAGGGGTGTTGTTAATTGATCTTTATGGATATAGTGTGTGTATACCGGCTCAAATGGAGACTTGGAATGGAGCACAGGTGCTTGTCGGGAATTGATTTATCTCTATGGTTTCTGGGAGAATTCCATTACTTAACTCAATCTATCTCTACCAAATTACGTCCACTAGCATGCCTGTTCAAGGATCAGCCATCGCTCGACTGGAGCTCAAGACTGCATTGCTTAACAGTCACATATAGCCTCCCGCCTCAATTTTATTAAGAAGACTTATCTCAGAACGCCTTCGATCTGCTCGCTGTCTCAAGCATGTATTCACGGGGTGTGTCGGTGTCAAATTCTCTCTGCCTGGTTTCCCCAAACCCGACAGCACAAACTAAGAGGAGCACTAACAAGCTGTCGTAATGGAGGCTCTTTCACACAATCTCTTACATCATCATGTTCAAAAATTTACCAAGGTCTAATGAACTGAATTTTGAGTATTTTTGCAATGTTTATTACCGAGTTTGTAGTATTTGTAAATTATCCTTGATAAACATGTAAATGTTAATTACTGGACATGTGTGAGAACATAGAGATGCTTTTATATTTTAAGTGGTTAGCTGGTGACTGCACATGGCATTTACTAAAGACTTCATCACGCTATTGACTTGAACTTTAAAATACAAATATTTTTGGCATTTGTGCAGTGAATTGGATTTGAGCCAACCATAGAGAATCAATTAAATTGACCGCGCGAGGCTAAATATGAGTTCACGGAGTAGTGCCTGCTGAACATATCAATCTTTGCTTGAACTCTAGTTTTACTTTGCTACAGTATGTAGACTTGTGTATCTTCCTTTTATTTTGCTTCTTTATTTAGTTATTATCACGTTTCTTTTAGGTAGTCCGGGTTAAAAAAGAAAAATCTCTGCATAAGGCGTTCTTTTCATTTAATTCAGTTCTGCAGTTTTTCATGTTAATTTTCTCCTCCCTCGTCGTTCAGTCGTTGTTTGTACATTTTACTTTATTGACATTATTAGCTATGAATATAATAATTTGATTTTTTTCTGAAAACTTGTTATTTTTGCGTCGATTCCCATTTATTAGATTTGTAGTTCATATTAGACCTTTAGATTTTTGGTAGCTGTCCTCATTTCAAGTCATACAGAGATCTATCACCTGTGGAAACAAACTGGGTCACCTACATTAAATGACTTTATGTTGTCAGAACTTGCAATGGTATTTAACACAAGCTTGTTCTATTATTGTGCATCCTTCAATCTTGAACACCTCGGCGAAGTGGAATTTTACCACAAGTTGGATAAAACAAATATTTTATGGATGTGCATTATATTCACAAGTTGATGGCAGTCAGGCTCGGAGGTTTTCTTTTAAAAAAATGCTGTCGCAATTTAAGATGTACATATTCTTGGAATATACAAAAGTTAAAAAAGGGTGTAAAATGTTAACAGGGTTTCAAATTTGGCTTAAATGAATCTCTATTTAAAACCTAACAATTTTTTACAGTTTTTGGAAGAAGAATTGAATTTCTAGTATTAAATCAAATATATTTGTATTCAATTATTGTACAATAACATTGAATAACAGGGTTGACCGTGGTAACATTTCTCAGTGTGTTCCAGAAAGGTTCCATGATATTACCCCCACAGTCTCACAAAGTTACTTTCTATCTTTATTTTTACTGTATCCCAACATAAGTTTTCCAAACAGTACGAAAAAAAATGGATTATCAAGTAAAGTCTAATAATATCCAACTGAATAAATGCAAACTGAATTGCCAACTTATCACTTTAATATTTAGACCCTCTGGCATATTATGCCACTGTAATAGTTATATTGCTTCTTGATCAAAGCATGATCCTGACAGTAAATGCTGCAAACCGTTTTGCTTTCAAATGTAAAAATAGCTTTCAACATTAGATAACAATGGTGTCTTCAAATGCTTTGTAAAATCAAGATATGCTGCTGTTTCCACATTTTTTTGCTCCTTTTGGTGGTACTGTTTTGAAAAATGTTTCCAAAATAAGAAGACAGTTATTGGTCCTCTAGCTGTTTCAGTGGTTGCCCTATATCCATTTATCCCTCTGGTGTGACTTTTGCGTTTGTTCTGAGATGGTGAAGTATCCCAACAGCTGAAATGCAGTTAGTTCTCAGAATTGAATGAAACGTCTGCTACATCCAAGTGAGAACCTCTTTAGACTGTCAGCAGAAGGTGACTTTTGTGGCGGATCAAATGAATTGTCAATAAGTGTTTTGATTATATAACATTCGCCACACGCTCCAAAAAAGACACAAACATGCGCGTTTCGATGCATTACCATCCATGTGAACGGCTGCATTTGCAGTCAGTCCATTTAACAAGACTTTACCACTGTGCAACAACCGCACTTCACATTGTATTTATTTATTAGTCATTGTTATCAGAAAATGTGAAAGGGTAATAGATTGACTGCTGTAAATTGGCCCATAGTGACGAATGCTTTCCAGCACATTCTATTGACTGCAGTGAGGATTTTTCTGTATTACCAAGAGAGTCTTAAGTGTTCAATTTCACATCTGATTGGTCAGTGTATTCTTGCTCTTACAGATGTAAGTAGGTCTACCTCACTCAATTTCCTACAAACGGACCCAAATTGATCGGCAACTAACAAACTGCAATGAACAAAAACTTATGGAGTAGCCTAGATTGTCATTTGTGCTTGTGGCCCTCTATAATCAATGTAAGGAATAATCACTTCCATGTTTCATGTGTCAGGCCATTGCTTTGCAGTCAATCTATCTATAGAACCACCCCCTTCTTTAATAGCTTTCTGAGTGGGTTTAAGTGACTGATGGTTGACATCGAACCATGTAGAGAAGATTTGTTTTAATTACTTTATTCTTTTTTTTCTCCAATTCATATTATGTCTAAAAATATTTCTGGGATTGGTTTGTATTGTATGTGATGAAGTTATTTGTAATGGAACTTTTATACAAGGTGTAAGTGTGGAGCCTTTTTCCTTCAGTGGTTTAGTAATAAATTAGGGAATTGAAGCATGGTTAGGGTTTAGGGTTTAGGATTTTAAAACCTAAAATTGCATGTTAGTTTATGTTTATTTACATGTCCTGAAGTCTTAAAGTGTACTAGAGGAGAATTTAAAAGAGAATGTGATTAATAATTGATATTGATAGATTGTATTTCTGCGTGTGTGTGTCTTTTCAGATTTTCCGGAGAGCTGATAAGGATGGTGAGTGTGAAACTCCTTTTTTGTTGAAAAGTTTGATTCTGTTCTGTGAAATCAAAATCCACCCTACTTTCTCATCATTCCTGGTCTTTGCATGATTTTTATTCTTGTTTAATTTTCCTTTTTCACTCACCCTTTCAGAAAGACCACTATTGTTGTTCACTAGCATTTGTTGTTTTGGGAGGTAAAATTTCACACATGCAGCACTCTCTAAGAATGTAATGGTAAAACTAATTTTCCATTCCATTTGTGAGAACGGAAACTAATGTAAAAAAACAGGCAAATTAGTGCTGGCAATTCTCTAGTATCAGATGGTTTCTGTTTTGATGCTTTTGTGAACAAAGCTGTAAGATTAATAGGATTCGGAACACACAAATATTTGGTCTTGTCAGTATGGGCTTATGGAAAATAAAAAAGGATTTACATACTGAAAATACGAACACAAAGCATTATGGACAAGGTGTTCATGTACATCTCCACCATGTAAAATAGAAGCTTTTCTGGCACAGATGACATCTCAGGATTCACGACATTCATGGCCAAACTGACATTTAATGGACAAAAAAACACCAAGCAGTTTCCTTTTTGTTGCATTTTTAACAATTTGTTTTTCAATGCAATTTATCTACAGGAGCTGCATGTGTGAAAACTGTGAAACGATACACAGGCATTTAATGAATGTTTTAGAATAGTTTTTACAAGAACAAGAATAGCAACTAAATAAACATCTGCAGCCCAATAATTTAACATTGAAACTTTACTTTGTACCATTATAGTTTCAAATAACATTAAACATCTTGACCATCATACTGACAGTTTAAAAGAGAGCAAGGAATATTTCAGGACACATTATGGAAATATGTTGCTTTACACTTATAACAATGCTATTTAACTGGCAACACAAATGCATTTGCTAATAGATTTTAGATGAGCCTCATTATGCAGATGAGTCTCTTCATCCATATTCATATTATGTGTATCTGTAGGACAATTGATATTTTAGAGAGAGGCTTTGTTGCATAATATGACATGCAAAAATCAATGCACGTGAAGGTACAATATTACTTTCATCCATTTGTATCGTAATACAATTTTTGCTTCTTGGTCGCCTGTTAGTCTTGAGCTCTCGGCCATCATTATTGGATGGATTGGAGATCTGCTCTAATCCAATTTTTCCAATCTTTTGCATCAGTCTTCGAACTGAGATGAAACATTTTGCAGAAAACTTTGTTTTCAGTTTTCTTTTTCAGAAGGAGAAATTCCACATTATGAAACTAGTACATGCACCTGAGTCGATACAAATAGCGAAGAGAAAGCTACAACAAACCATCTTGTTCAAAGCAATAGTTACTATTTGATGTGTGGTGCTAGCACGATTTGTGTTATTTTTAAACCCCTCCCCTGAGAACAGCATGGTGACAACATTAATGAGAGAGAGAGAGAGCGAATGCAACCGACAGAAAGCAAGGCCGACAGGGTACCACAGGGAATTGGGTGCCATATTTTGCAACATTTTGGCTTCAAAACACACATCTCTCTAACAAGAGACAAAGCACGGCAATGTAATTTGCCTCCAGCTTTGAGAGCTTAACTCACAGAAGTGAAATGAAACATAATTCGTCTTTCTTTTTTCAAAGAGGCCGGGATGCATTGAATACATGCTATAGATCAATTTCTCCTCCAGAATAAAACCATCACACTGAGAGCAAAGCACTGGCCCGCTGCACGGCTTTTACCGCAGGAGTGATTGGTTACATCATGCGTTCGGAGAGGGCTGAGAGAATCATTAGTGTCTGTTCTCCAGAGGAAATGACATGCTCTTTTGGCCTAAGAGCTTTCACGCAGGCTCGGTCTGCCAGGCTACCTCAGGATTTTTGATTGGGCACGGAGCGTAAATCTGCCTGGGCTATTGACACGGGGTGCCGTGTTGGAGATCTGCGTGACCCATCACCTGATCTGCATCTGTAGCTCGCCCTACTTAATATATCACAGCTTTTAAGGGAGAGAGAGAAGTACCTGTAATGACAGACAAGTGAGCGATAATGGATATTTAATAGCCCTCTAGTAGCTGTTTTCAATCTGTCCACAGTGTTCAGCATTTCTCACATTCAAAAGATCTCACGGGGCAGGGAGAGACGGATTCTCATGTGGCGTTGTAAGAAGTAGCAGAAAATGAGAGAGAGAGAGAGAGGCAGTTTGAGGGTGTTTGCATTGCTTGTCTCTGTGAAGCTCTGTGTATTTTATATATGTATGTGGTTAGTTCCCATGAACTGCTTTTGGGAAGATGAACCTGCAGCGTGACCTTTCAGATTCCTTTTCAAACTGTTTCCGACAGCATGTGGCTAATTGTTTTATGCTTGTCATGCATGCAGCTTCAGCAATAACATATTATTTTTTGCAAGACTGGATTTTTGTCTCTATAAATGCAGGACCATTTAAAAAAGATGATGAAGTAAAACAAGGAAATGAAAAATAATTTTATAATCTCACTCTTCATGCCATCGTAGATGTATGACTTCCTTTCTTCAGCTAACCAAACCGTCAGATCATACCACCGCTCAAGTGTATGTTTGAAAATCTCTTTGAAAATATGTAAAAAAAAAATCAAAAATTGTTTTGTATTTTCATTCATGCATGAAAGTGTTAAATAATCTATCCTTAAACTTGTATTGCATATAGATTGATTTTACTCTGCTACCATGTTTAAACGAGGCAGAGGTGGGAAGAGAAGACTGGACCACCATCGGGTGTCTGTGACATGAAAGAAACTAAAGATGCATTTAAAAACAACGTTAGATTGGCTGTGTGTGCGCGTTTACGGGTAAAATGTGATGGTACGACTTAAGTGGTCAAGTAAAAACATCTCGTTTGACATCCTATGCTTGTATTGTCACATTTAAGATCATAAATTAATTTAAAAACTCATGGTTGGTTGTCCAAACCATTGCAGTCTTTCTTTCCTTCTGGTTTTCTTCCTACCTCTGCCTTTGATTTTTAAAATCAGTCTATGGATGTCCAAATGTACTGTTTATCTCGAATTGGAAAAACAGTGTTCTTTTTAAACGATTTAATACTATTTTGCACTTTTGTATTGGTTAGGCATTTGTAAAATCCAGGGACGAACATAAAGGATGACTAATAATGATGTCACAAAATATAAAGAGACAAGGTTTTAAATACTTGTCATCATACGATTATGCCCATAATACGAGAACTAATGAAATTTAAAGTTTTTGCCATGTTTGAACTTACCTGGCTACTGTCTTCTTACATTTATATGTTGTATATTGATAACTAAATAGGCTTAAAATATCATTGTTTTCTCTCACAAATGCATCATTTCACTTCAGAAGACAATATTAAACCCACTTGAGTCATATGGATTACTTTTATGATGGATGGCTTCACTATTTTGCAGCTTTAAAACTCTCACCCTACTCGACGCTATTACAAAACCTATAGAAACTAATTTCTATAAAAATCATAATGTTCATTCAAAAATGGGAATCTTTTTGTGCGTGGTTAATAAAATAAACATATTAACAGTCACCAGCTAGCCTCAGATAAGTATAGAAGAGATAATTCCTGATTTAGACTTCTCTCATCATCTCGACCCCTTCAGAATTACCAGTTCTCACACACAGTAAATGAGTGTTTATGTGTGTGTGCTCACTGATGACAAATTTGACAGCTACTTCACAGCATGACAGAAAGACTTCCCTGCTTCAGATCTTATGAATCATTGAAGCTGTGTAAAAAATAGCATGATGGGTAAATCATATCTCCTTCTTTGTGCTAATACTCTTCTAGATATTCCTGTGTATTTATCTTTATTCTAAATGTATATTTTTTGTAATGCACACAAAACCTGCATTCTATCATTAATAAGGGTCATTTTGACACCACTTATGCCTGTATCCTCCAGGGGCCGGTTCTGAAGCCATCGCCACCATGCAGGAACATCAACACATGTTGTGTTTACTTTTTGGATCAATAGAAGCTCATTACTGGATTCTCTGTGATATTTCACCATGCTTTGCTTATTTGTGTGGACGAGCAGAACAGACACCACTGTGGTTCTCAAACTTTATTTAGTTTATTCAGTTATGCATCCGTTTACTCGATAGGGGATAAAAGCGGCTCTCGATGGACCTTATAACATCACAAACATCAGCGAGGGTCAGACTTTCGTGCTCACGATTTAATAAACCATAGTCGCATGGGATAGAAAAGTATCCATTCAATGCATACTTGAGAAAATTGCCAGAATCAGTTAACCATCTGGGTATTTTGTGCCTGTCTGAATACTAAGGATTCGCACATACCCTTTGCATACTACTCACCTTGATTTTATAAAGGCAATTTTATTTCCTTTCCAAAGTGGAGTTTTGCTTTGATTTAACACTTGGTAAGTGTTAATTTTAAAACACAGTGTTCACATTTAATTACATTTACATCAGAAGAAGACATTACTCTTGTAGAATGTCAAGAGACAGTAAAGAGAGTTAAATTCATCTGTGTGGGTGACAACTGTGGCTGTAGCCGGCTCAACAGAATCCCACATGCTTTTGTCCAGAGAGCATAAATACACTGTTCAAGTGCTCTCTGCACTGCCTGTCCTTGTTTTCTGTGCCCTACAATGCCCAGGGATATTTATTGTTTAGCGATGGCATTTTTTACTTTCTGCTAAACCAAAAAATGCACACCTCTGCTGGTTCATGCTTTGGCAGAGAAGGTATTTATGTCAGCTACAGAGTTCTGAAGAGAACCGAGAGCATGCATATGCCAAATATCATAAACAATGTAAAAAAATGTTATCGTGCACCAAATTCATCTTTTCTTAAGGCATCACCTTTATTTACCCCAACAATCAGGGATGTACAGACAAACACTCGTACATACACGTTTGTGTTGCCATGGGAAAAATCTGTCAAGCTGCAGTCAGCTGTCTTCTACCTTCCTGGACCTCATTACTGCTCTTGATGCTCCTGTGCTTTTTCACTCATAATGTTGAAGATAATTATTGTCACTCACAATGGAAAACTGATCTTTCTGCTTAACTTCAGTGTAGATCTACACAAACAATGTAGATCATAAGCAAGTTCAATATTACGAAATGAGGTGTTCTAGTTTAAGATTCTTTGCTATTCCATAAAAAGCCTCAAAGTCTGGCACTGTTGTGAAGTGGTTGAAAGTTTGCATTTTGATTTTATTTAGATTACTCTAGTCTTGCTGGTCACTGTTTCCTCCAAAAGCATTGATTCTTGGCCTAAGAAAATGTATATAGTACGTTGAATTAAAACATTGTAATAATTTATTAGTTTTAATAACTATTTTTTACTGTCCCCACCTATACCTTTTAAGTAGGGCTGTCACAAATATTATCACCGTATCTATTGATTTTTTTAGCTTAAAAAGTAGCCTATTTATGATGAGTGTATGAGTATAGGTACTGTATAGGCCTCGTGTCAGATCAGATTATCTGTAAAAATGCCACCTTGCTAAACAATAATGCTTTCATTACGTAATTAAATGGTATATATTTTGGTCACAAAATTGGGCTCTTGTGACCCTGTGACCCAGTCTTTAACGAGGGAAAAATCTATAATTTATTCAACCTCATGTCATTCAAAACCTGTATCTGGCGATAAAGAAGATATTTTGAGAAATGTCTCAGTGGGGTTTATGTCCATACCACGATAGTCAGTGGGGGACAGTGATGCTTGGTTACCTTTGTACTTCAAAAATATCTTTTCTTTAAAGGAAAGAAAGTCATGCTATGGAATGCCAAATGAGTAAAATATGAAATAATTTTCTTTTTTGAAAAGACTGTCCCTTTAAGAGCAGGCACCTTCCCAGCTCAACTCATTTCAGAATGCATTTACAGAACACTGGGAGAGCGACAGCTCTGTTCCTCAGAGTGAACCTGCTTTGATGGAAGCTGGCCTGAGATCTAAGACCTGTCCTATTCCCTCACTACTAATTAAAGCCTCACTGGGCATCCTGGAGAGATCTCCGCTTTAAAAAATGGCCCTCCGAACAGCAAAAGTCACTCATGATGCCAACTAGCTGCTGCCTTAAAACTGGATCTGGAAGATTAAATGAATATCCCAGTCCCATGTGCTCTGTGCTGTGGTGGCTTTCACAGTGGTCAAAAGCAGTTCCTGAGAGGAAACAATTATAGTGCTGTAACTATAAATATGTGCTGTGACTTTATACTGTATATAGCACAACCAATTTCAAATTTTTGTCTCATAATCAGCTTGAACTTTTCACACATTTAACAGGTACTTTTAAATATATATATTTTTAATGGAAATAAAAATTCCCTGCTGACTTCACTTAATGTTGCACAATTTCCTCTTTGACTTTTATCCAAGGCCTTAAAGGAACAGTTCAAACAATAATGAAATATCCGTCATAATTTACTCATCTCGAATTGTTCCTAATCTGTATACATTTATTTGTTCTGAAGAACACAAAGATAAGTATTTGGAAAAATGCTTTTAACCAAACAGTTCTTGGCCTCCATTGACCATAGTCGGAAAAATGACAAGGGTAGTCAGAAGTTCCCCCAGAACTGTTTGCTTTCCTACATTCTTCAAAATATCTTCTTTTGTGTTCAACAGAACAAAGAAATTTATACAGATTAGGAACAACTTGAGGGTGAGTAAATGATGACAGAATTACATTTTTTGGGTGTAAAAGTCAGAGAGGAACTTTCTCTTTGCTAAGCTGCAAATGTGCAACATTAAGTGAAGTCAGCAGGGAATCTTTTCTAAAGTATTTGAAATGCGTTTGGAACCCGCATGTCTGTAAAAAATCACACTGTTCCATCCCAGGAGTCTTTGCCTAATTAAAAATACTCCCGGCTTCCAGCTAAGAGATGTGGGTTTGTTCCCGTTCTTCAATTGTTTTCCCTTCCACCTCCACCTCACGCTGACTCTTTTCCTCCCCCTCCGTCTTTGGCACGAAAGCCAGACTAATTAGTTTGCCTAAAATTTGGACTTATTTAAAAAGGTGTCCAATTATCTTCCACTCTTCCACATGTAAATAGAATTTAAAAAAGAAATGTTGAAAGTCTTTAATTTTAAGTATTGTAAGCACACGCTGGGTTGCCTTTATCAGCGCTAAGTTGAAGAAATTCTCTGGGCTCCGCTCTCTCTGTACGTTAGGACCGGAGTGTTTCCCAGTATTTCTCAGACTACCCAACCGTGCACTGCCACATCAAAAGAAACATTCTTCTTGATGTGAGAGAAAGCACTGTGGTTGCAGGACTGCACTGCAGATGGGAATGTAGCCCGGCAGAAGGGTTTCCTAGTGCTTCAGAGGATGTCCAAAGGCATTATGGCAGACGGTCGATTGGATTGTAGACATTACAGATTCGTTGTTTATTGATGTTAGTGGAAACTCAGGGGGGATAACCTGACTGACCTGCTGGCACACGCTTTTGCTAAACTTGGCTTTCTGACAGAGTTGATGCTAGCATCTCTCTTAAAGATATTTCAGACTGATGTCCTTTTTATTTGCTTAAAGCCACATGAAGAAACAAAAATGCTATTATGTTCTCATGCACCTTTATATTAACATTTTAAACGGCCTTCTGTTATAATAAAGTCTCACTTCTTTTTAATTCTCAAAAGGACATCGCGTTTCTAGAGGAAAAGCTCAGAAAAAAAACCTTTGTTATATCAATATAAATGTCGATTTTGAGTTAAAGGGATAGTTCAAGCAAAAATGTTATTTATCCTTTTATGACTTTTGTTTTTTCTCCAGGACTCAAAAGACTATATTTTGAAAAATGTTGGTAACCAGCCAACATTGGACCCCATTGACTTCCATTGTAAAGGCACAAAACCTTCATACATTTCTTAAAATATCTTCTTTTGTGTTCCACAGAAACAAGAGTCACACTTTGGTTTTGCACAACATGAGGGTGAAACAATAATGACAACATTTATATTCGGATGAACCATCATTTATATGTGGGTGAAGTTCCGCTTTAAGAAACGTAGAGTAGTTCCTCATCCATGTGCCTTTTCACAAAGCAATGTGTCAACAAACTGTTATCAGTGGTCACACACAATACATTTAGTAGAATTACCTCATACCTGGGTAAAGTCATTGTCTGGTCCTAAACGAGTTTTGCAAGAGCAGATTGTTAACCGTCACTCTCAGCAGTTCTTCCACAGGGGAGTTGCCAATTGTAACACTACGGTGCATCCCGGCAGGAGAAAACAGACAGAATTCTGACAGCATCATCAGTTCACTCACACAACAGCAGGAGTGAAATGGAGATCCGTGGGGATTGTGTGCTATCATAGGCTGTGCAAAATTAGGGGTGCTTGTTGAAAACAGTGCTTATCAGAGCCTTAGCATTAATTAGTGCAATCTTCCCAAATCCAATGAATGGATCTTGTTTTAGCTAAACTGTGAGGCAGCATCTTTGCAATGCACTGTGACAAGCTACATAAAAGTGTATTAGGATGACAGCTCACTAAGTTTTGAAGTGGAGTTTATAATTGGGTGAAGTCCAGGGGGGTAGGTTTTATCGTGTTCAAAGAATGAGACATTTATAGTGCACTAGTTTATTATAGAGTGAAACATGTTCATTGCAAATTGTGCATCGTCTGTGCTTCTGGTGCTTGGATGTTGTTTGCGGTGACTGTGATGGGTCCCGGGTGAGGGTAAATTCTTCCTTGGAGATGTCTGCTGATATATATATATGGAGACCTGGTGGCGATTATAAGACTGGTGACAGTTGGCTGCAGGATTTCTTAAAACTTACTGCCAGCTCCATTGCCTTCCACGTTTTTGTCTTGCAGTCATGTCTTGAGTCTGTTGTGGAGGTGTGGGCGCTGTCCGTGGTACTTGTTCTTGACAGTCACACATACTGTACAACTGTAACACAGATGCAGAATGCTAACAAATGCCAACAGTCAGGTGAAAGATAATAAAAAATAAATTAATATGTAAACGGACCCGTGTTTACATCTTGAAAAGTGGTCTATCCCCTCCCCAGTTTTTTCCGAAACCCTATTTTGTTCAACATTACTTGCTAACTGCTGGCTCTACACAATTCCACATCTGTAGAAATCTAAAGCTCCTTTAAAACAATATGTTTTCACTACAAAAGTAATACAGCTTCTGACCCCTTTAAAACAGACATTTGTACATTTACATGTACAAATAAGCAAGCTAGACTCAATTCTCTCACTATCTCTCACAGTTCACAGCACTAACCTGTAGACCATTTGGACATCATTTCCTTGAGCCAGGAGCTTTAGGTGCTATTATTCAGTATCACACAAACTGCTTTCTAGACCACATGACTCCCCCGAGTAAAGTGTAAAATGGGGGACTGAATCATCGACCTGACCTTTTCGTTAAAACCTCTCTCCACAAGGCCCGCACCTCCGACTTTCATAACAATGAACCAAACACACAATTCAAAACATCTGAAGCGCACTGCTATTGTAATCGAGGGCGACCTCTCTGCCCCGCTTACGGAAAATCTTCACGCTATTAAGGTTTAATGACAGATGATGTGTTAAAGGAGGGGTAAAAGCTGAAAATCATCTATAATCAGTACTCATCGTAGCTTTTATTTATAATGTAAGATGTATTTCAAGCATCTGTTGACAATCTACTATCATGATTATGATTACAAACATCGTTTCACAAGAGGAGACATGAAGAGATTTGCATTTAACTAAAATACAGAAATAGTATATATTATAGTCTTAAATTTGTACTTTATATTTGCAGCATTAGTTTTAACATCTTCTACAAAAGTGCAGTATTTAGGAAACGCATCGTATTGGTTTATGAAAAATGTGGAATGGTCTCAGGTGGCAAGAAGTGCATGTGGCATGCAGAAAGTAATGATAACGACCATTCTGATGGTACTTTGCCGGCATCCAAAATTCTACCCTTTCCTCGCCCTCACTAATGTCAACTCTAAATGTGCATCTATAAACTTGTAATATTTATGATGTGTGTATTGGTGTACTGCTTTTTAAGATCATAAAACTCTCAGATCGGATCAGCAAATGTAAATGCTCATCATATATTTCTATAAATATAATATGTGCAGTTTAGAGTTTTGTCAATTTGATCTATTTACTGCGGTATATGCAAATCTTTACCCAAAATTGATGTAGAGTACAGTATGTGATTATTAAACCATTGGCAATGTAGGCACAACTCAGAAACCCACAGCATTGCATGAGCAGAGTGACACCAGAATTTAGTGCTGCAACTTTCTTCTCAAAATCAACCTATAAATTAATAACGGATGTGAAAGAATATTTGTCAGAATCTGGGTTTGTATTTGATTTCCCTGATTTTGGGGCGATTTTCTAAAGTTTAACAGAATAGAATACTGTACTCATTGTTGGGAGATGAAAGGATGATCATATTAGCCGTAATTACAGGTTTTTGTGGAGTTCTGTGGATACAGATTATGTGCGTGGGGCTGATTGTAGACTCTTCTCTACCTTAATCTCCTCTGTGGATCCTAGTGGTAAGCGTGATAGGAAATGTGATGTTACCATTACAATACAGGACTGCTTTCCCCTGCTAACCTTAATTTTGACTATTTGCCGGCACTAAAGTGTGAACAAGTGACCCAGTTCACCTGAACCCACTTTTCTAGAAGCACATTTAGCAGGAATCGGCAGGGGTGGTTTGTATTATACAATGCTTTCCCACTCCCAACCCCCAGAAGCCAGTTTCCCATGGTTACAGCAAACTACCATCCCTCTATCCCATTAGGCCTTTGGCTCCTGAGGTTGCCATGGTGCCATCCTCATCATCTCCCTAAGCTTGTTTCCTCAGATGCCTGAAGGCTTTAATCAAATGGAAACCCAATAAAGGGTCACATCCCCGTCTTCATCTCTTCCACGCTGAGGCCCCAATTCGTCTGACCCAGAAGTGTTCAATTATGTTAAATGTTATAATAAAAGACAAACAGGTGTTCTTATGCTCCCACCCAAAGCAGTTGATTTTTGTCTGTAGTCCCTTGAAGCATAAAGGAGAGAAAATTAATTGCAAATTCTAATCCCCTGTGGAAATAAAGGCAGACCTCCTTGATTGCCACAGTTCTTAGACTGTGGGGGTGTGAAGAGCTATGTAGAATAAACCAAAATACTTTTCTTTTCGCCTGTGTTCCTCTCCACTCTTGACAGAATTAAGTATATAAAATACATATAAAATATGACTGCAGGACTATAGTAGTCTGCTGGTAGGAGAGCTGTTAAAGTCACTTTAGCCGTAACATACTATTCAGTTTGAGAGATTTTTTTGCAACTGAAAATACTTTTTCATAGAATCCTGGTAACAGTAGAGCTGTATTCGTAAAAAGATCTTTGCACTAACTTCCTAAACAACTTTTAGCATTTTTTTTCTCTTACAGAATGTGAAAGATCTTAGAAGGAACGTGATTAGAGTATAAATATGATCACTCATCCACTTTCTCCATGAAAGCTTTTAGTACTGAACCCCGTTAGGATATGTGAAGAGACTCTTGATTCAGATGCTGCATGTTTTTGTCTGGGTTTAGTCTGTGCACACTTTTAAAGTACAAATGGTCTGATTCCTGATTGAATTAGTGAGTTCCAGAAGATCGCCAGTGACACATCTTGTTGCAATGTAGATCTTTTTGAACATGTTGAGTTAAATTTGATATCATTTTATATAACGGATTGTTCTCCATCAAAATTCTGATTGGATTTTGGACTTTTAGATTAAGCGTGTGATACCAGATTCTATATTAATGCACAATGCTGCGTTGTTGCTTGGCAACCAGAATCTGTCTACGGTTAGGATATTGAACTATATTAATTGGCAGCAGAATCGACAAATTGCTATACTATTACTATTTTTTTTTTTTTAAATACACCATTGAACCTTGTGGCTAATTCCTTAATAAAATAGGGCAAAAATCATATGCAAAATTGATAATTTTACCCTAGCTATAAAAAGGACGACTAAACATTGCACCATTTCTTTCTGAAATTCAGCAGTTCAAAGATCCATAGGAACTAATGCATTTTAAGAGCAACACTCTTTTTTTTGCAGTTATTAAAAAAGTTTATATGGTCCGTTGGCTCATTTTCTGGCAACCGAAGTTGTGAAACTTCTCTCGTAAAAATTAGCCAACTGCAGCATTCAGCTACATATTCATCATACTGCAGTCCGCATTACATTAGAGATTAGATTCCTAGACTTTATTGACCACAAAACAGGCTGAACTTACATTAGCTGCATGGCAGCATTTTTTATCCGTGACTGATAGCACTTCTTTGAATGGTGCAGTGGTTATAGAAGCCACACCCAGTTCCCACTACCACAAACACACACATGCTTACACACTTCTGCTCATACTCCTTGCAGACATACTTGCACAACCACTATTCTGAGGTATGTTTCTACCACTCTGGACCTTTTATCGTAGTAATGGAAAATTATGCTCTTTTTACCAAGCTTTAAAGTTGTGTATCAGCATACATTAAATCTGACCCACATTACAGCTTTTTCTGACCAAGAACTGCCATGATAAAGATCATTTGACCTAAATGAAGTAACAGTTATTTCATAGACACCTCAGATCTCCGTCTACTTTCTTCTAAGTGCCAATAATCGTTTAAACCTGGCAATCTTCCTTGAGAGCACTTATTGCATTAACCTGATACCTTCACCTAATTTTCACATGGGCCGGTGCAGCCATGACTTCTGGAAATTGCACAGCCAGATAGGAACTGCTCATTTTCAGATTTGGTAATAATTTACAATAAGTTGCTATTTGTTAACATTAGTAAATGCATTAACTAACCATGAACAATTTAGTTTTTCAGTATTTGTTAATCCCTGTTAATGAGTTTATGTCAATACAGTTATTCATGTTCATTCATGATTTCAGTAATGTATTAGTAAACGCTGAAATTAACATGAACTAACATTACGTACTAAATGCTGCATTAGTATTGTTCATTGTTAGTTAATTTCAGCTAATGCATTAGGTAATTGTTAACAAATAGCACCTTGTTGTAAAGTGTTATTTTCAGATTTTCACTTCAAGATTTTTTAAACTTGCCAGTTTTTTCTGTCTTTCAGTAAATATACTGTAGGCAGGCCGTATCCCCAAATAAAAAAAAGATGACCATTTTATGAAAAGTTTATTTTCTGTGTCTCTGTTGAGTAGGTGCAAAGCTGCGATACTTTGAAGCGTGAGATAAAGATTTGGTCTACTGCTCTTCTGTGCTAATGCACTTTTCTGCCGACCGGGTCGTTGTAATAGGATTTCCATGTGTAATGCCCACTCAGGCAGCGGAGGTTAATGACTCATTTGAATGAACTGTGATTGAATCAGATTTGTTAGATGAAGCATTAATTGATTCTGTCACTGATGATGGGGATTAGGATTCGCTCTTATTAAATCAGATTCAGGTTCAGTGCGCTCTTCAGTTTTTCTTAATCTGAGACGAAATTAGTCGCTTAGCCTAACCTAGTTGACAACTTCATCGCCCAGAGGAGTTTAAACATACCTTAAAACATACAGAAGGATAATTTAATGTCAGAGACCGCAATGAAACTTGGACTTGGACTAAAGATTTGCAAAATTGAGCACATGTAAAAGTGTAGCCACAAAGTGCCGAATGGTGGAATGTTTTGTCAATAGCTAGGTTCCTTTTTCTGCGCCCACCGTGAAACTTGGTTGGTACACAATGTCTTAAACACAAGCCATCGTAACTTGTTGCAATTCAAATGTCCACGTTTTCCTTATGTAAAGCTAATTGATCTGAGTTGAGTTAAATGTTTCCCTGTAGACTCTACTCTTGGTGAGGATTCAGCAAGCTTGAACATTTCATACAGCCTCAGTCACGACTATTTCTAATTTGGCTCGCTGTGCACAGTTGAGTTCCACTGTTAGCAAATCAAGACTATGCTGGAGACATATGGAGGTGGGAGGATGAATCGGGTAAATGTTTAGCATGTGCTGATGGGTCTTCCCATGCCACAATCACACTGTTCGGACATATGGCTCAGGCAAATCCCCAGAGATTGCCAACGTTCTTGATGTTTTACGAAGACTCGAGAAGAGACAGGGAATTTTGAATGCGGATAAATGAAGTGATGGCGTGACAGGCCGACGTATAGTGAGACATGCAGGTAGGCCTTTTTCTGTACTGATCAATGTCACAGAGGGAGTGATGCTGACAGACCTGTGAAAGGTACTTTTACTGTTCATCCATCATTACTGTCAGACTGCTGTCTTTTGGACGGGCCAGAGGGAGTGTGTGATTTACAGATTAGTTTATCATGTGACTTTATTGCTGTAACAATAAGAGGGAGGCATACTTATGGACTGTAAGTCACTTTGGATAAAAGCGTCTGTCAAAATGCATACAGTAAATGTAAAGATCTCTGGAGAGACACTCAGACAACATCCATTATCAATACTCAATGTAAAAAGGGTTTCTGTTTATACCCTGTGGCGCCTTTTGTTTCCTAGATGCTTGTTGTTTATACAATTTTACAATATACAGTTATACAAAGTTCTTGATTGGAAATACACTGTGCTGTTGTCACTCATTTCGAAGATATATAAAGATGGTATAAACGGTGACTTAAGATAATATGTTAACACAGACAAACTAAATATTAGTGTCATATAGAGAGCCTCATCTCTTTAAAATCCAGAGCGAATATGAATTTAAACTGAAGTAAAATATTTTTAGTCGTTTTGTACATATAAAAGATTGATAAGGACCAAAAAACGGATTTAAAAGGAAAAAGAAGTGCAAGCCCATGAACGATTATGATGTCTCCGGTCTCAAAGGTCCGTTCCTGTTCTTACGGTTACCATGGCAACATGTACCCCAGTTCTCCCCGAAATGCTTTACGAGCTGAGAGAAATAGGAGATTGGAGGAGACATCTGTTTGTAAGGAGGTGCTCAGATGTACAGAGGCTATTGGGTGTGAAAAGTGCTAATTGCTTCTCTTTCAGAGGAAGCAGAAAGTCCATGTCCATGTCTGATCCCTGCAGACTCCTGCCGTCACACACACATTAGCCAAACTTCACCTCTTGGTCCATTTCCACCCATAAAGCCCTAGTGAGCACAACTCTATCCATTTCTCAAGACAGGAAAAAAAGCCATTTGAGCTGCCTGTTTGACATTCTGAGGACCAAATGAGACTTTGTACTTTAAGTCCTACTTAAAGACAAGATTATCTTGAAAGGTAAAACCATTTATATCCATCAAGCAGCATTACAGTAGCCCACCTGCAGTTTCAGTAAGCACAGCCGTTTTGAGGTAATTGCACAACAGTATTGTGCTGTAGTATTTAGGTCTGCCAATCAATTCCAATGCGTTGAGAATCGAGAGTCGACTCCAAAGGTTGACTACTCTTTAAGAGCCTTCATAGGCACAAGCCTCGCCCCTTAGCTGATGTCATTGGTCACATTACATTACATTACAAATCACATTACTTTCTTGTCTTAAACAGTACAGACGTCTTTAAAAACTGATGGATGAAGTCTAGTGCTGTGAAATGACATAAAATATTCTGCATGCATAAAAGCAAGAGCTTTGTTGCACACACAATGCAGATATAATTACATTTATCCACACATTAAACCAATCATACAAGTACGTTTGTTTTTAAGGCGGACTGTGAACAGACAGTCTTCTCTTACTCTCTACCGATGAGCTCAGTATGTGCGTGAAGAGAATTACATGTATATAAAGCACAGTCTCGCAACATATTTACTTGGACGTCCGTTTAAAGCTGGACCCAACTTTTCAACACCTGTCTGCACTACTTGCATTTAACAGATATATTAATATGCACAGTATTCTTACATATTTACTATACAGTTTACTGATTATCGATTCGTCTATCTATATTCCTCGAGTATTTTTGTATGCACTGCGGATGGCTGAATAACTTGAAAAATAGTAGCAGCTAGTAAATACGATTATTTATGATATTATTAATGATACATTGAAATTGCAAGATCGACATATTTGGTTAAGGTTTTTGTATTAGAAACAATAAAGAATTAATAAATGTAAAAAGTGACAGCTAAGAAAATAGTATTGCATTAAAAATTTGTACCTTTTTTTTAATAACGTAAAAATCTGTAAAAATTGAGAAGGAATTGAAAACGGCAGGTGCAATTCAACTTTAAATGTCTGCGACAATATTTACAAATGCTATGAATATTTAAAATATACAATATTAATAGCTATTGTAAAATTTAAAACGATCAATAATCACGTTTTTAATATCACGGTTATTGATTACTGGTCTATTAGCCCTATATTGAATATGTAGAAATACATAATTCACAGTCAGAAATAAATAGGCTTTATTCTTCAAAAAAATACATTTGGATTGACAATTACTGGAGTGCGCATTTAAACATTTCACCCAATGTTACTTGGTTCCTATTACACATACATCACATCCGAACAAAATTATGGAAGTGCATGAGAAACTGTTGAAGTAAGCGTGTGATTCCTGAGCAAGCACTCCTTCTTGAGGATGCGAGTAGAAAAGTGGGTCAGTGCCTAATTAAGGGCTGGGTTCCCCGCACTCCCCAGCCTACTGCAGAGATGTGAGAAGACAGAGACACAGACTCGCTCCATATTGAAGCTGGGACGAATATCTGCTTTTGATTTGTGGAAACGTCTTTCCCATTTACCCTCTCAGCAACTAGGCTGGTTTAGTTGGCTTTATGTGTCTCTCTGGAGCGTGTGATTATGACAGAGAAATGATGAGAGCATTATGGAGGTACAGAAAGCAGAATCACTGCAATACCACAAGGGTGTGAATATATGGTGCATTTGGCATGGTGTTTATTGCAGAGTGGTTTGCTGTATGCTTGTGTCTACATTATGTGTTGGAGGTGTACTGGATGTCAAACTGAATTGACAAGCGGTTCTTGTTTCCTTTAAAAGCTTTTTGGTTATTGAAACTAATGCAGTCGTTTCTTTGGATCCAGTGATAGGCTGCACTTACTTTCTTATTGTATATCTGCCTCGCTTGTCCAATAAACACAAGGCTACTTTCAAGGGCAAATCCAGGGTGATGAATATTTTATTTCTGACAGCTCTGAGTACATCTGAGACTCCTGCACTGAGGCTCCCACCTTCTCTCGACCCCTCCCCGCGGAGAAGGAAGACGATGCCATACCCTCTACTTGTTACTCTTTTATTTCCCAAAAATTGCTTTTAAATACTCCAGACTGCACACGTTTACAAATCGTCAGTGTTTATGAAACTTGTATTTGAATTTTGATATGGCATCATAAATACTGATTCAGTAGTACTGCACCGGTATTGCTGGTAGCATTGACAGCGTGTTTGTTCTGTCTATTAAGATGTAGTTCCATCAATATCTACGTTTCCTGTGCCGTTAAATTCTCATCTGTTTCCTCCTGCAGACGACGGAAAGCTTTCCCTCGACGAGTTCCAGGCGTTCTTCTCCGATGGGACTCTAAATGAAGAGGAGCTGGAGAAACTGTTTCACACCATTGACTCCGATAACACCAGGTGATTACAGGCACAGTGCTGGAAACACGTCCAGTGACTAGACTTCAGACCTGGTTTAAAAGCAACATGGTGTCGTTTTAAACCTTTGACTCGTAGTTTGATTATCATACCGTTTCAGATGTGCTTTGCAGCAAATACTGTTTACAGTATACAGGAACAACAAGAGGGATAGTTATTCATCCAGAAGGGAAATACCAGCGCTTTCCAGGCAGTTATAAGTTTGAAGTTTTCATGAAGTTTGATTACAGTCTGTACGTTAAGCAGTTTAAGCTGAATTAATTGCATCCCCACTGAAATTCCCATGTTGCCGGCCCACTTTGAGTGCAAGGCTGTGGAAGATGCAGCAGGCTGCCACAATCTGGCACATTTTTCAGCATCACTTCATCACTGCAGTATAGACGCCTGTATCAGTTCTTTGAAACGCCCAGAGTGTGCTCAATTACACAGAGTGTCTGGATATGTGCCCGGTTATAGCGCTGTTCTCCATCATTTGATCATCATCTGATGATTTACCGCTGCCAAGATCAGTAGAAATAGTACTAGAATTAGCTTTCAAATAAAATCTGCCTTTTTCCACAGGCAGTAATAATGTGACGGTGCTTTCGATTGTGAATAAAGTGGAATCTATAGTAAGCCTCATTTACATACAGTAGAAAAGATGTGAACTGTTTGTACTGTCGGGATTTAAACAGGTTGCAGCAGTATTTTAGCATATTTTGAATTCATGCCTTAATGGACCAATTAGGATATTTTAGCGGCATCTAGTGGACAGTTTGCGAATCGCAACCAATGGCTCACTCCACCCGTCACTTTTAAAGCCCTACGATGGCTGCACAGAACGAAGTTGTCATCGCGTTTTCACAGGAGATAACGTATTTAAGGAACTAGCTCTATAAAACAGTTTGTCCATTTAGGGCATTTAGATGGTGAAATAGGCACTTATGTAACAGAAGTGTTTAGTGAATATACCTCAGAATGTCATTAAAAATCAATGAGATGATGACTTGCAGGCACTGTGATTAGGCTAAATGCTTTAAGTGGGATTTTTGTGTGGGGATTGGAGGGGTGGGTCATTTCTTATATTGCCTAGGGCACCAGGATCGTTAGATCTGGTGGGGGGGCACATTTCATTTGTGGGTAATGAGCAAAAAAAGATGAAAACAAAGAACCAGAGAATGAATTGGAATGGATCTTTTAGAAAATCATTATGTTTGCTTCTTGTGGGGCAGAATTGTGTTTTATTGTGTCTGTAAGCAGTGCTCGTATTGACTCATGTCTTTTCTTTTTATTTCATCGTTTTAGTTTTTACGTTTGGGGGTAAGTAATCAGTTTTTTGGTTTATATTTTTTTGGATGATTTTAAAACGTGCAGAACAAGGAGCATTCCATAATAACAACTCTTTCATCATCTGCTCACCGTCAGATTGTTTCAAACCATAAAAAAACTTTTGTTCAGCTAAACACAAAGGAAGATATTTGGAAGAATGTCAGTAACCAAAGAGATCTCATCCCCCACTGACTCCCATAGTATTTTTCCCTACTATGGCAGTAAATGGGGGTGAGATCTGTTTGGTTACTGGCATTCTTCCAAATATCTTCCTTTTTTACAGGGGTTTGGAACAACCCTGAGGGTGAGTAAATGATGACAGAATTTTCTTTTTTGGATGAGCTGACCCCATATAATGTACACAGTCAGCCAGTTGTTATCACAGAATAAACCTCAACACGGCGATCAGGATCACGTATCACTCTGAAGGGTTTTGTTTTGCGATTACAACAGTCTGGCTGTACATTATCCCACTAATAACAAATCTACTTACCACATAAGTAAAGTATTGGACATGAAATATTGATTTGAAATATTTTATTAGCTCATTTGTAACCAAATGCTGGAAGTGGCAGAAATTCACTGGGGGATTCTAGTCGGGACATTTTTAAACCATATATGTAGAAAATGACTCTTTAATTATGTATGAAATGTGCATAGTATTTAGAGGTTTAGTGCATAAGCATAAAATTCACTCCCGCATTCCTCCCATTTTTAGCCCTGTAACAAATGCAGACCTTCCGAAAGGAATAGCTACTCATTTCCTAATAATTTAGAGGCAAGAGATAAAGTTCAAACAAGACAAATATCTATTTTGGTTTAATCGTTTGTCAATACAATCTTTTATGTTATGAATAGGAATATTTTTATATTTTTATATTAAACTGTACTGGTCCAGATGACTCAATGTATCCGGATGACCATGTATCATTAGCTTGAAGAGATTGTTTTTGAGTAAAATCATTTCTTAGCTTACAACTTCTTGAATCAATTTCTATTAGATTTTGTATCTATTTTTGTCTCTACCACCATTTTATAACTATATAGGGCGAACTATAATGCCTTATGGAAGGTTCTGTGTGTAAGACCAAATGCGTCAACTGTAGGCTTTACTTTAGTCTACATCTGCCTCATACACAGCTGTCTGCTGGCAGATTTTCTCTCTGACTCTTTCTTTGTCTCACACTCCCTATCTCTCAGTGTTAGTGTGTGTGAGAGAGAGACAGCTAGTCTCTAGAGGCAGTGCAGCTCCGATGTGTGCATTGTCTTTAATCACATTTGAGAATGAATTATGTAAAAAAGGAGGAGAAGTCCGCTGCTTCTAGGACATGCTTCTGGTCCAACGCAGGATTCTTTCTAAATAATGAACCACCAGAGTCCATAAGATTCAATTCAATTCAATTCAATTCAAGTTTATTTATATAGCGCTTTTCACAATGTGTATTGTTTCAAAGCAGCTTTACAGGGGCAAACAGGAAAAACAGAAAAGTTAAAACACAGCACAGTGCATGGTATTTATACAACGAGTAAGTTCATTCTAATAAATAACATCTTATTTCTAAATAAATAAATAAATGAATGAATGCAGTCTCCCGGTGAGCAGGCCAACATAAGACCTGGTGCAGAGAGGAGGATGGCGATGAGAACTGCATGATGGGAAGGGGGAGGGGTGGAAAAGACACTGGGGTGAGGGGGAGACTGAAGAGGATGAAAATTACACCGTAAAATATAAATTTTTTGTTTTAAAACTTGTGTTTGGGTTTCAATGTAACGTGCATCGTTTCGTTTTTTGACTCGTTTTATTTTTTACTTCAGTACTCATCCATCATAATACTTGGACAGGATATTATCACAATTATTAAGCTTATCTAGCAGACTGCTAGTGAGTTTGAAGAGCCCACTAACAAAGAGAGAGACTCATGACATTCACATATTATTAAACACTATGTCCTGTGAGGTGTTTATATATTGTACTCTCTGTGAGACATACACGACTCAATGCCACTGAATGGCTTGTTTGTGATGCTCTGCACCTGTAAATGTCATGTATATATTTTTCATGATATTCTTAATGCTTCCCTTTGCCGAGTGCACCTGTATTTGAACACATGAGGAAGAATTGTAAAGATTTAAAGGTGAAATGTGCATGAGATGTTTATAGAACTGAATCCTGGTAACAGTTTAAAGCTCGTGTTCCACTTGTCCATTTGCTCACCCTCCTATATTCTCTGTTATATCCGGGCACTGACATCAGGAATTGATCATTGTTTGAAGCAACATACAGTAGTCCTGTATATTTTACTCTTAACACATAGACACTATCACGTCTGTCTTTTGTTATCCTACTCAAAACCACAATATAATACTTTATTTAACATTTACTCTTTGTGAAAATCCCCTCCCAATTTAAGCCAGCGGAAAATATTCATGTGCCCCTATGCAAAGAGATTAAGCAAACGTCTTTCACAAATTTGACTTGTGACAAAATGTTAAGAATTATGTGGTATAAGTTCATTTCAATTAAATTTAACCTTTTTTGAGTATTTACACACAAAACAAAACTATACACAAAACCATCAGCCATTCTTATTCTGTAGCTGAAATATATAGTTATTTATGTCCAGTGTGTATTTTTTTGTAGAATCTATTGACAGAAATGAAATGTTATATATATAACGATGTCTACACAGGTGTATAAAGATTTTACATAATGAAGCACAATGTTTTTATTAACTTAGAATGAGCTATTTTTATCTCTACACACCGTGGATTCCCTTGCATGGTGTTCACTAAGTTGTTTCTACAGTAGCCCTGAACACTAAAACATGACGCCATCATAGTCCTGTGTCAGCAGCCATATTACTTCGAAAGCTAGGGGTGAGAGGTGGAGTTAGCCATTGGTTGCAGTTCACCATCCCACAGCTAGATGCCGCTAAAATTTCCAAATTGCACCATTAAATAGTTTGATTTATATTAAACAACTGCCCTTCATAAGTCATATGATTATTTTACACTTCAGTACATCAGAGTCCTCTCTTCATTCAACCTTTCCATTCATCAACTCAGATCAGTGTTATATGTCCTTAATTTTTGATCAAGCAGGTAACTGTAACCTTGAGTTTCAGAGATGCTTTATTCGGTTTTATGTTGAGATCAACGTGAATAAAGTTTAGGTTTTGTGAACTTCTACATGCCCATTGGTGCCGTGTGGCAGCAGTGATGTGTGATTTGTGCATGCTGGGATTTTCCCCTGGTTTCTTACCGCTTTCTTTTTCTGCCTCTTTTGTTCTGTCTCTCGCTGCCCATTTCCTGTGATGTGTTAGTAATGTTGATACCAAGGAATTGTGCGGTAAGTATCACAACTGAATGTCTTTTAGATTGGAAAATTTCTTTGATTTGCATGGATATTGTTTTATATTTAGTGATCAACCAATATCGATCAGGCTATTTGGATATTTATTTCAACATTATCAGTCAGTAATGTATCTGAATGATCGCTGGCTATTCCATCAAACAAAAATGTGCTCATTTTTTGTAAGCAGCTATTAAATCTCAGTACGTCATTAATTCTGTCGTGCTGTTGGTATCGACAATATATTGTCCATCAGCTACACTGCTAGATATCTGTAGTAGCCTACCTTCAGCTATTAAAGAAAAATATATCCGTTGACTGCTAGTCATATTGCCATGGCTACATCTTAATCCTACAGGTCAGGGCGACTTATGTGAATGTACTACATTGATTTATTGTATTTTGCTTAACCCCAGCTCATTTCTGTTAAGCTTTTCTTTGTTGTTTTGGATTTATTATATTAGCCCTGGTCTGTGGAGAATAAGCCAAAGTGTGGTTTTAAAATGCCTACCATGTCTGGGCCCAGTTGCATAAACTTAGCCGCTAAATTAAGACTTAGTCTCAGTAGTCTCAGTGACTTGCAATAATTTATCAATCTTTCTTTTCATATTTCAAGTAGCCCAATCTACCTTTTTATGTAACTGATTTAAAGAAGTTATTTCCAGTCTTGAAGTAAAAAAGTATGACTAAATTCTGAGACTAGTCTAAGCAGTTTATGCAACCGACCCCAGATTGTGCCTGCTGTGTCTCATTGTTTGTAAGTTTGTGGGAGATGTTTAATACGGTATTCTTTCACCTCTCCCCTCTGTTAATAAGATTACTTTGCCAACCACATGGGGGAATATGAAGGTGTCCTGGCCTCTTTGGAGACACTCAACCTGGCAATTCTCAAAGCCATGGACTTCACCAAGAAGGTTAGTGCACCAAACATGTATTAAACTGTGTTTCTGTTTGAACATAAGTGTACCCAGAGGAAACTTTAATTGCTCAGTACATTCTCAGAGACTTTTCAGTATGGAAAGCATGGTCCAGATTGTTTGTTGCTTGGAGAATGGCGTGAAAAACTTTGAGACACATAAGATTCCGAGAATCTTTCTCAGGAAATATCTGAGATGTGACCAATCTTTCTATAAACATCTTTTAAAGTTGTCTTTAGATAACCATCTAACTATTCACATCTTTTCAGATGCATTAATTACAAAACATTACAATTACATGTTTTCTGCTATAAACTTTGCTAGATTACATTCGCTTGGTGAATAGTAAATCAGAGCTTGCACTCAATGTGTTGGTGCTATTAGAAGTCTAAAAACAGAAAGCCATTATCTATAAGTATCCTACTTAAATCCCTCCTCAGAAATTGATGTAGTTTTAGACAGTGTGTGTGTGTGTGTGCATGCATGTGTGTACGTGTGCTGTGTTTGTGAAAGAAAGCACACACGTAGATGTCTCTCCTTCTTATCTAATTATAACCTCTCGTTTTAAAGCTTGGCATGCATCTTCTGTTTGTTGTTTTCATCATTAGCAAGCTGGTGCTCGGTTAGACAACACTGCAGATTATTGAGCTGTAGCCATCACAAATTTAAGCCGCTCTGTGTCACTGTCCTTCTGTTTGTAAATGAGTATGTACTGTAATCTAATTTATAGAACCGACTACCAAAGCTTTCCTTATTTCATCTGTTTGTCTTGTGTCATTCTGCGAGTGTTTCCTTCCTCCTGCCTGTATTTCACAGGCCTGCTGGAGAATGTAATTGATGTTACTGAGGTCCTTACTATTACTGCATGTAAGCGTTCTTAAATATCTGGCTGGGCTGTAGTTGTAAAATATCTGGTCCAATATAAACTTGAGTTTACCCGTTAAAAATGTATGGCCCGTTTACAGGTCAGTGTTTGTTTTGTCTGTGAAGCTTCCAGGGTCCGAGACAATCTTATCGACATACACTTCTATTTAAATGCAGCTTGTTGTAAGGAAATAGACCCATGTGATTCATTTCCGACCACCATTACACCCGCATTAATGTCTCGACATTATTAGTGTATAATTGGCTTATATCTCTTTTTCCAGTTTCTTCTCTTCATCCTTTATCCCTGCACCTCTGAGATTCTTCTATATATATTGTTCTCTTGCAACCGCAGCAATGTTCTGCTTGTGATTCTGCATCTTCATACAATGAATGTAGCTCAGAGTGTAATGTATCATTCAAAGACATTATTAGACTGTGAACTTCTATGGAATAGAGCTTGAATATTGAAAAAATGACAAATGAGAGTGAGGACATTTTATAGGCATTGCACAGGTTTATTCTGTGCTTTTTAAAGAAGAAAAACAAACATCATACACTGGCTTGCTCCAAGCCGTGGTTGGGTAAAATATGGACAAAACCCAAATTATCTTCTTAATTACCCTAGTTAATATTCATATAAGAGTGTAAGGACCGCAACTATACCAACAAAGTAATAGAGTTAGAAATGTTAATTTCAAAAGACTAATATACAGAGATAGCATTACGTCACAGATTTATGCTGTTCGTTTGCTCTCACTAGAGCAAAATTATAAACTATATTAGTAATAGCAATTTTAGCAATAGCAAATTACATTGATGTGTTGAACTGGGTTTATGTATGTGTGCTGGTATTTACAGAATTTCAGGTGTTGATAAATAGGGTATTAAAAATACCATTAGATCAGTATATAAACAATAGAAATCGATGGAAAGTCCCCTTAATGGTACTAAAACAAGTGTGTGATTGTGTGTGTGTGTGTGTGTGTGTATGTGTGTGCGTTCGCGCGCACGTGTGTGCGTAAGTAAATACAGCTGAGGAAAACAAAAATTCAAGTTCTTTTATCATTACGAAAAATTATCATTTTTGTTTCATTTTGTGAGCTACTAACAATATTTCACCCAAATTTCTATTTTTTAAACACATTGCAGTAATATTTGTAGCTTACATGTATTTAGGAAAATACATATTTTTATGAGATTTTAGCTCAACTCTTTCACATTGCTGCTGGATGACTTTATGTAACTCCTGATTTTTTATTTTGTTTTATGGGATGCAGTAGTGGCATTGTGATAAATACCGAACACCAGAATCACGCAACAAAGTGTTAGCGTAACAGCAACTGTCATCCAATATAAAGCATAGCACCACAAGCCTTTCTTGCGCTGTTAATGTAACCTTTCTGCACAATGTATTGGCACTGAAAATCATTGAAACTTGCTGACAGGTTAGTATGTTAGAGATCTAGGATGATTCGCATTTGAAAGCCCCTGGACTATTGACATTTTTTCCAGAGTTGTTTGTAATATAGCCAAGCCTGAAACAGACAAACTCAGCCCTCGCCGGAAAATGGTCCTCGTTTTTTCACTCTCTCCATCACAGCTGTTTCTCTAAAGATTCAACCCATTCCTCAGGCTCAACATCATGAGAGAGTCTGATGCCTGTCTGAGAGTTAATAATCAAATAGCCGAGGCTAAAACCAAAGAGATTTTTGCCACAGGCGCTGGCGATAAGTGTTTCTCTCCCTTTATGCCTCTCCATCACTCACCATCTAGTCCTCTGTTCTCAATAGAAGGTTAAAGGCTGCTGCTAATTATTAATGTAAATGTGTTATTTTCATTTTGCCCATGAAATATTCATGTTCTCACACACCAGGCATCAATTTGCACTGGAGCTTATGTGCATTTTTAGAGGTGTGATTATGTGTAGGGGGACACACATCTGTTATGACACCGGTCAAATTGAATAATTCATTTGCATCCAAAACTGTCATGTGTCATAACAAATTGAGATTTTACAGTATGTAGGCCTAACACATCACTTCTTTGTTGCATTAGATATGAGCTAATTGTAGTCAAAACATTAAAGGTAACATTAAAGTAGCCTTTTCAATAAATAGGAAGTTTGTCGCGGTATTTCCTTTGTGATTGATTTCTTTTCTCTGCTTTGCTAATTCTCTCCGCTTCAAACGCATCGAGCAAACAAGCTCAAGACTGGAGCACTAGTGTCAACACGGAGAGCATTTCTCTTCTTCTCCGTCAACCTGTCAGAACAAAAGAGCAAAGTGGCAAGACCAGAGCCACAGTTCATGAAAAAAAACATCTTCCGCCGTCAACAGACCGTAGTATCCGTACGCACAACTGATTTGTCGTTCTCAGGCGAATCATCTTGACATTTTACCCGCTTGCTTTTTGTCCTCTGCGTGCTATGAAGTGAGAAAAACAAGTGCAGTATACTGTCAGTGTTCAATGTGATATTTGCAAGGAAGTCTTCAAAAACACAGATCACTGATAGCCCATCATGTGTAAAGGACTGGCAGATGGTCTATGTTACAGTGTGTTTCTACTGTATCTCTGAAAGAATATTCACAATAGTGTTTATGCTAAAAAAAAAATCACAGGAATGTTTACTCTCAAATTCTTTTAAGCTACACGTCTTCTCAAAATTAGCGCAAAGCAACATTGAAGTCCAAAACAACTCAAATTTTGTAGAACAATACTTGTCAGAATTGATAAAGATGGGGGATATATATAAACACCATCTTTTTTTATTCAAACACACAAGGGCCATCATCACCCCTGCCATGGCACCGCTAAAGTTTAATACTTCTGCAACATCGTTTTAATTGGTCATTTAGCAATTGGAAGTGGCTAAAGCAGAATGCCACCGCGGGGAGATGATAGAAACAAGAGAAAACCAAGAATTCATTAAACACATTTCATTTTCCTTTGCCTGTCCTGCACAAACCATTTTAATGAGCTAGTCTCATTAGTTACTTCTTAGTGCAGATGCTTGAACTGTACCCAGACATTTCTAACGCTGTGCTTCTTGTTAAGACTTAAAATAAAGAACGCTTAGAGAATTCACTCCATTTCGTTTTTGTTCTGTTTGGGGCAAAGATTCAGTTTTAACTGTGAAAAATGATACAATGGAGTTTCATTTAAAGCGTTGCATCTTTCTTTTCTTTAACTTTTTTCCTCACATCAGTCTGTCTAGTTTCTCTATGAGCAGCTCTTTGTCTTTTATCACGTTCAAGCTCACTTTGCGCGATGTTGCGCTGTATGGGTGTTTTCTCGTGCATTGAAGTGTGAGAAGAAAACGCCGTTGTCGTAGGTGTAGATGTTGTTTAAAATGGAAATGCAGAAATTCATCTGGATTCCGAGCTGGGAACTGTCGCCTTTTGAACAGGTTGGCTGTGCAGCGCTCCCCGAAGCCTTTGTTTGATGCCGGGGTTGATATTAATGAGGCTGTCACATGGCAAACAGTAATTATGCATACAGGAAGGGATTTTTGACAGAGTGGGCTGGGAGCTATTTTACACAAGTTTACCTCAATCGGCAGAGATCAACTGAAGTAGATGGAGGGATGTAGCACACAGTTTTAGGACTAATATATTGTTACCTGTCAGTTTAAATTCACTGTATACTAAGCAGCTGCTTTGACACTTTCATCAGCTGATGTATGAGAGCTTTCAGAAGTTTAAAAAAATCCCATTTATTTTCTTCATATACAATGTGATTTTTAAAGGGATAGTTCACCCAAAATCTAAAATTGTACATACAATAGAAATAAATGGGGTCCAATGTTGTTTGGTTACCAACATTCTTCAAAAAAGAAGAAAGAAAGTCATACAGATTGGTAATAAATCTAGGGTAATGTATTTGTAAGTAACTCTACAAGAAAGAGAGCTTTGTAACTTATTGAGTTAAATGTGGAAAATAGCAGCTTTATGAATAACAAATATTTATAAATTTGCGATGCCGATCAAAGGTTAGGGGTATTGACCATTGCCTCATTATGAGTATAGTGCCCACATTCTGTCTGTGCTTAGTCTCTCTCACTATTGCTCATTTGCTTCTGGTTCTACCGTGTCACCTCGGTTACCTAGTTTCCCTGGTAACCACTTATGACATTTGACGGTTATTTTGGAAAAAATCACATGGTGTCTGTGAAGACCGTGACATATTGCTGCTCTAAGATTGTTTAACAGATGCTCAATAATAAAACTTCAGGCAGTACTGCAAAATTCAGTCATTAAATAACATTTTAGACAATTATATACAGAATAAATGGATTATCAAAACAAATAATCGTAGACATACTTTTCCATATGATAAACCAACAAATACGTGTTACATGAAATGAAAGTAACATTTTGTTTTTTTGAGATATTTTTTTTAAATTCCTTATTACTGTAAGAACTGAATTAGTGCTATACAGTAATGTAACATAACATAGCCTAGTTGCTTTTCATAAAGCTGATGATCAGTTTTGCTACAGAAGATAAATTATAAAACCTACAGACAATGTAAAGTGTCAAAGATAGAGAGTATAAACTAGACATGCTTTCCAGAACATAAATCTGAGATTATATTCAGATGCATTTACTCAGTTTCTGGGTGTACATTTTACTACGCTGCATTATGCTCAGATGTAATTTAATAAAAGGGTCATTGGAATTTTGTTGCTGATTAGGTTACAGAAGGCTTCACTATGCTTTGATTTTAACCGGACTGGCCGGTTAAAGGATCTTAATGCTTACTGCTGGACAAAGTATATAAGACTGTTCATATTCAATAACAATTCATTTTTAACTTCCTCTCTTTTACCCACTAAAGCACAAGTTCATGTTAGATGAATATGTATGAGTTCCAAAGCATGTGCATGTTCTAATGTTTGCAATAATGTTTCCTTGAGCTGGCTCAGTCCTAATGAACCTGGCTCCGTGTCTCAAGCTGCCGTATGTTCGGAAGTGTTTTTTGAAAGTTTTGTATTTGTATTTGTGTACATTTGTATTGAATTGTTTAATTGATATTGTTTAATAGTTATAACAGTTGGGTTTGTAAATGTTTAAAGAAACAAAGGAAGGATGTTAGATTGACATTCATGAAGTCTTTCCTATATCTTCACCCTGACAAAAATTCTGTTTTTTTACATGATCTCTGTGAATATACTTACAATTGCATCTTATTTTAACACTTAATTTAAAAATGTGAGAATTAGTTTGTCTTACACAGTTGGCGATTGATCTTTAAACTATTAATCTAACAAGATTTCCGTAACCCCTCTTGTTGCCATGGCCATGAGTTAGTTTAATTTGAATTCATTTAAAACGATACCTTAAAATAAAAAGCATGTCCTTAATATTCTGCTTGTTGAGCCCATATCTTCAATTTCGGTCCAAATTCTAAGCTTGTTAATTGCAACTTAAAATTGCAAGGAAAAGTTCAACCAAAAAAAATGTCTTCATTTACTCGCCCTCGGGTTTCAAATCTGTATGCATTTTTTTGTTCTTATTAACACAGAGAAAGATAATTTGAAGAATGCTTGTAAGCAAACATTTCTTGGCCACGATTGACTACCATAGTAGAAAAAATTGCTGTATACATGTCTTTGTTCTTATGAACAAAACAGAAGATATTTAAGAATGTAGGAAAGAAAACATTTATGGGGCGCTTTTGACTACAATTGGATTTTTCCTATGGTGGTCAATGGTGCCCGATAACTGTTTGGTTAAGCATTCTCCCAAATATTGTTCTCTGTGTTCATCAGAACACATAACTTATACAGATTTGAAAGCAAATGAAGACAGAATTGTATTTTTGAGTGAACTGTCCCTTTAAACAGAACTCAGGTATGTTTCAATATATCCATTCTTATAAGGTGGAAAGTGGTAATTTCACAGGCATGCAGAGCTCTGGGCATCACATCTCTGAGCTACCAGCGTGTGAAACGCATCTAGCAGTCCACACGCTCCAGTGCAGCACAGTCGGAGCTGAGGGCTGCCACTGCGCTTGTCTTCTCTTGTTCATTAAACTGCTGAGGCTTATACTGTAAATCTCTCTGCTCCTGCATTTTTATGATGAACTGCTGTCCGCGGCCAGAGCCGTTCGTCTCCGGATGCGTTTTATAGCTCGTTGCGATGACGTTTAAACTGTGAACTTGATCGCATGAATCTTGCACAGCTTTTCATTAAGCTTCATTGCTGGTGAAATTCACCGCGTGTGAATAATGGTGTCAGTGAGATATGCTGACCCTTACCTAACCCTGAAGACCTTATTTATTATCTTTGTGTGGTTCTTGCCTTTTTAATGGAACATTTCGCCCTTAAATGTTAATTGTAATGAATTATAGATGTTTTACAGACTTTCTCATAGCATTACTTTCTTTTAAGAAACACAGAGAAAGTAGTCTTCGGTGTCTTTTGATCTCATGCATTGTGTGGATGAAGAAGAAAAGCTGAAAGAAAGTCTGATGACACTTTGTTTTTGAACAGATTGTAAATTCTTGCCTCATCACCATCATGGCTCATGGAAGTGAGCACAAAAGCAGCTGGAGCACCTGATTTCCTGACTGCTGTCTCAATCAATGATTTGCGAAACTCTCCTGCCGTGGCACAGATATATGGACCCATGTTTGCTCATCATCTAAACTAAAGGCTGTCACTGTTATAGAGTCCTGTCTTTGTGAGGATAATTCCCAGCGTCAAGATGCCTGATTAAAATTGCCTGGAAACTCAACGAGAGGTGATTATAATTAGAGCCCCTGTTCATGTTTGTTGCTGGTGACTACAACATTGTTCTCAGAAAAGCCTCCCACTGCCTGTGGGGTGTGAAAAAAGATTTGCACTTGAAAATCACTCGGTTTGTTTTGTGCTCTCTGAGGTAAACTACAATTAACTTTCTTTATTTGAGTCCCCTTAGTCGACCACAAGCCTGCTATGAAACCCAACCTCGAGATGCCCTCAGGATTCCAAATGTCAAACTAATAAAGGTCAAACCCACCGAGCATTTGATTGACATGTATTTAGCGATCTGGTTTAATAAGGTTTGCTTAGCGGAGGGATTGAGACTATAGATCTATTGTCTGGCGCTTTCTCTTAAGTAATTTCTTCCACATGAGAGACGAAGGCAATAAAGATTATTGTAAGGTGCCTTTGCACGTTCAGCGTATGTTCTTTTCATTGCTGAATCTGCCAGCACGACTAAATCAACTTGATTTAAATCACATACAGTTAACGCAGACACTGGCACATTAATCTTGATACATAATTCAAATGCATACACTGAAATCATGAAACTTCAAACTGATTGCTGCTTTTTATATATTTAGAAAATAGAGCGTTGCTACGACTTGCATTTAGAAGATGAAATGGTTTGTTGTGATGTGTTCGCACCGGTATTGAGCATATTTTACTGTGTTCCGATGGGAAGATTTTTTATATTATACACTATAAGCAGCTGAGGCGCCAGATAAAAAAAAAAAACATTTATGTATAATAAAATGTATATGTTTTTCATTTTGCACCTAACATATTAATTTGCAGTCTATTTGAGATTTTTACCTCATTTCTTAAATCTGTGAAAATCCTGTAAATTGAATCGGTAAAATTTCATAAAATTTTAATTTAAGTGTATATATAACTCTTTGGTCTCTTATATGTGACCCTGGACAACTAAACAGCACGGGAACATTTTTAGTTATCGCCAAAAATACATTGTCGGGGTAAAAATGACAGATTTTTATTTTTTCCCAAAAATCATTAGGATATTAAGTAAAGATCATGTTCCATGACGTAAATGTATAAAAACTTTCTTTTTGTGAGTGGGTGGCCTGCTACAATGCCTCAGATTAACAACTTCAAAGGTGACTTTCTCAATATTTAGCTTTTTTTGCACCCTCAGATTCAAGCTTTGTAAACAGTTGTTATTCCGCCAAATAACGTCCTATCCTAACATACCATATATCAATAGAAAGCTTATTTCTTCAGCTTTCAGTTGATGTAAAAATCTCAATTTCATAAAATTGAGTTTTAAGACTGGTTTTGTCGTCCAGGGTCAAATATATATATTTTTTTTTGTAACATAAAAGTAAAAACTTCCCAAGTATAAATGTCAACTAGTAGCTGGATAGCGAATTATGTAATTGTTTTTATTGTTTGAATGTTTAAAACATTGCAGCAGTTAATGTTTCTATTAAAAAAATAATATGCATTTATTTATTTTACTTTATTTTACAATAATAGTTTTTATCAGCTGCACTTTTTAATAACCTTTTAAATATCAGTACCCATGTCAATAGGATAGTTCACCCAAAAATGGACATTCTGTCATAATTTACTCACCATCTTGTCATTTCAAACCAAACAACTGTGGTACCCCTAGACTTGCATTGGTTTTGTGTTTGTACAATATAGGTACCTTCAAAATATCTTCTTTTGTGTTCTGCAGAAGAAAGTCATACAGGTTTGAAATGACATGAGGGCGAGTACATGACGGCAAAAATGTCATTTTCGGGTGAACTATCCCTCACTCCCTTGTTCAAAGGAACAAGAAAAAGCTGATTCCATGACTCTCCCCTTCTTACAGAGATATACGCTCTGTCTTTCAGACAATGTCACACTTTATCTATAGTTTATGTATTAAAAAAGACTGTCATTGTTAACTGTTCTCCCTGGGTGGGAAGAGTTAAATGAAGTAGCTGAAGCAGATGAAGGACTTCACTCTTTCATGTTCCTGAAACTGTGTGAATGCCTAGAGTTACCGCAAAAGATGTTCCATGCGGTTAAGACACCTGCAGTGCCCAGTAGGAAAAAAACGTTGTGTGTCTTTGTCCTCTTACTTTGGACAAGCACACATACACGCTCACATACAATAATGAAGACACGGCTCAATCTTTACTCTCCTGCAATAGCACGTCTGTATTGTCATCTCTTCATTTTCCACCCGACTGGGATTTAATCCCGGTTTTGTAAACTCTCAGCAAACTGTGATCCGGTGTTGTGAATGGATTTGTTCCTGGCTGAATAACAGCATTATACCATGACTTCTGTTTTCAGGCTCTGCTAATGCGATTGTGATTGAATCTCTTCCCTCAATTCCCGGAAGCTTTGTCTAACTAGGTTGAGCCGCAGGTTTGGACCGTATGTGGGAGCGAGCCTTCGCCCGACTCTGTTGTGTTCTGTTATCTTGAAAGGGATGATCTTTTTTCTGTTGTTTACCCTTTTGGCTTATTCCAGGGAACCGTTAACAGTAGTTTCATTTAGCGGTTTGGAGAGACAGCTGGCATGGTAATGTGCGTTTCAGATGTTTTGATCAGCAAGAGGTCGCTTCTCGTTCAGAGAGGGAAAACAATTTATTAAAAAGCAATTTAATATATTGGTTTCCAGAGATGAGCAGATGCTCTGTAATTTTTTAATAAGTAAATTTGTTTGTTGTAATTTAAGAAAGTATTTCTTTTTAAGGTTAGAACAGACAGAAATGAGCTCTGGTCATGCTCAGGCACTTTATGATTTATTATTTAAACAACGACAAGGTTTATTTGTTTATATTTTAATTACAGAAAATGGAAAATCAAGGAAACATCTGTAATATTATTGAATAAATTCTCTTCTTTTCATTATAGAAATCAGTTCATTGCATCTGGTAAAAATCTGTTCAAACCAAATCAGTGCAATTATATGTCACCTTTATGTTATCTTCATTGAGAAATATAGCTGAGATCATTTCAAATCTAAAAGGTTTCTGACATATTTAGACATACCAGAAATGATTAATACATTATTAAATCATTTGCAGCAGTATAGCTTGTTAATAAATGCAAAGGTGTGGCGTTGACTTCTTATAGAATATGCGAGCATAGCTGTAAGCTTTCATCTATTTTAAGACAAACGTACGAGACGTTACAGCTCCACTAAGACATGAGCCAATTAATTGTTTCCTAGCAACAGCAGTCAATATGTTTCTTAGCAACAACATTTTGTAATATGCAAAATTGCATTTAAAGAGGCTGAGACAAATCCGTCGAATTACATCTCCCAATGTAACGTGGCATTTTATTCTGGGTTACCCCCCCACAGGCTGTTTAGAAACACAGGCATTGTATATTAAGCATGCATGGATATTTCTTGATACCTATTTTTCCTAACACTTTGAGTGGCAATATGCCTCACAACCTGCTTGCTATATTTAATGCTTTCATTGCAAAGGACAAAAAAGTTTAATCATCCCGTGCGCCTTCCATTTTATACCAAAAGGGTGACACATATTCCCTGTGGAAAATCTCCGGTTATGAGATCATATTTCCTCACAGTGAGCCCATTTACCCCCTCTGTATTAGCCATCAGCCCCAGATAATATTCTTTCATTATGAGCTGTCTTGTATGTCCCATTGTTTATTCTGTTGAGGGCTTGTCTTTATGGATCATGGATCAGAAATAATGCTTTCTCGGTTTATTAGGTCTTCGCTTTAGCACAGGTGTGCGAGGGGGCTTCAGTCCAGCATGTCAGTCATTGTTATTCAGTAATTCAACTTTCAGTTACACTTTCAAAAATGCCTTGAGCAAATTTTACAGGAGGGTGACAGACCATTTTTTTGTTTTGGGGGTCTATTTGTTGCTGCAGATGTAATAGAAAAGAATGAATATTTCATGACGGATTTCAACCCATTTTTCAACACCCTCATGAAGTCTGGGCACAAAGTCATTAGAGCAGCTCCTAACAGGATGTTGTCCTGAGATTTCAAACATATTTCCCTGGTTGTGCACCTCATTACTAGCCAGTGTAGGTTATATGGGGTTTTGAGTTTATTCGCCTTCTTTCACACTCCACGTCAATGCGACGCCATCATTTAGTTTGTTTAGAAAAGCTGCAGAAAAGTTAAAAGATTTTGCCTTTAATCAGCATTTCTGCATGTATTTTGACCATTTTTAGTCCAGTGTTGGATGAATTTGAACAAAAGCAAAGCTCAGGAGTGACAAGGTCACCCAACAGCAATGTCAAAGACTGAGAGAATGCAGACATGTGAAAGTTGTGAAAAAATCAATGATGTTCCATCATATATACATTTTCGAACAGATCCTAAAATACATGTAAAACAGTAGCATTGTGTTGTTTAAACGTGAAAACTTATGATTAACATCTTAGAAAGGTGGTTTTACATATATTGCAAATCAAATACATCTTAGAGACATCTTCTAACAGTCTAAATGACATCTGACAGGAGCTACCTCAGAGATGTATTGCATATGAGCAAACAATAAAAAGAAATGAAGAAATGTAGAACATTTTTTTTGGAATGGTCTCATAGTTTTCTGTGGCTGTATATATATATAGCATTAAATTTGATTTTGGTTCATGCTGTGTTTGTTTTGGTGTGGACAGTAAGCCCTGGGTCCCTGTTTGCTGATGTGTGTTAAGGCCTCCGTTGAGCTGCTGACCAAGCATACCGCTATAGCATAAATCATGCTGAGCCTTCCTAGACATCACCGTCAACACCTGGTGGCTTCTTGTTCAGCCAGGTGGACAGGACAAACACCAGCCTCCAACGCTTAGAAAAGAATGTTTATTTATGGACACAGAACCATTGCCAACAGACTTTTATATTGTCCTGTTATGTTGTTCTGGTCCATCACCACGTTAAGATATAAGGTGCATCCCAAATTGTAAACATATGCGCTTTTCTAAGCTGTTTTCTAATATAAATAGTGTGAGTATTGATTTTACACAAAAATTGTAATGTGCATAAGTGAAATGTACATATTGATTTTAATTGGCTCACACTGGTGTCATGAATTTGATATAATTTTGCCTTCGTCTAATGGTTTATGAAAAAATGATATTTTCTAGTCTAGTTTCATTTGAGGTGTGGTACTAAAAAAAAATCATTCACTAGATGGTAGAGTGTATTGATGTTAAAGGGGTGATGATTTACCAAAAATGATCTTACGTTTTTGCTGCACTGTCCCTTTAAGGCACTTGTTAATTGACTAATCACTAGTCAAACATTGCAGTATCCAAATCTGCATCCTTTTTTCTATCCATTTCTTCTGTTTTCTTTGACTGATGGAGCACTATAGACTGTCAATGCTCCCAATCTACTTTATTACTCCTAATGTAAAGTTTTTTTCATTATAAACTGTTGTACTGAGTCTGCATGGCATTGCAGCATCATTTATGCACTGCAGTTCAGTCTTTCCTACTAATGCTGCCTTTCCATTCTGATATTCAAAATGGCCATCAGTTGGGAAGGCCAGAGTTGATTTAAATGCTGACCATGACAGTCTTTTAGCACATCGGTGCTTAATTTCAGCACAGTTTTGCCATCCCTTGTTTGGAGAAAGTAAAAATACCGGAAGTTGACTCTTTTCTATGATGTCCATGATTTGGGTCTTGGCTTCTATGGTTGAGTCATTGGCAGAAACCAATAGAACAACATTTAATCTCATTGGATTTAATATCCAAAACACACTACGAAAATAAATTTTGTAATGGTTTTGATGGGAAAAGTTAATGCTTTATAATAGTATTTCTAAGGAGCAACGTTGAGATTTTTTTTCTCAACTGCCTTGCGAAGTTCTATGGCGACTCACTGGACAAAGATGTCGTCATGTTTTTGCTTCTTTGCTGGATGGGGCAACATATTTACGAAACGCACTTTGTACAGCAGTTTGTAATTTTAAGTCTTCTGTAAAAACATGGCAAATTCCCAGAAAGAGGACCTGCAGTCTATGTTGATAGAAATAGCTCATTCTAATGTAATAAAAACATAACGCTTCTTTATAAAAGGTACACCTCTGAAGACATAGTAATGTATGTTATACACTACTAATACACATACTAATACTAATACTGTGTTTGACCCCCTTTCACCTTCAGAACTGCCTTAATTCTACGTGGCGTTGATTCAACAAGGTGCTGAAAGCATTCTTTAGAAATGTTGGCCCATATTGATAGGATAGCATCTTGCAGTGGATGGAGATTTTTGTGATGCACGAAGCTCCCGTTCCACCACATCCCAAAGATGCTCTATTGGGTTGAGATCTGGTGACTGTGGGGGCCATTTTAGTACAGTGAACTCATTGTCATGTTCAAGACACCAATTTGAAATGATTTGAGCTTTGTGACATGGTGAATTATCCTGCTGGAAGTAGCCATCAGAGGATGGGTACATGGTCATAAAGGGATGGACATGGTCAGAAACAATGCTCAGGTAGGCCTTGGCATTTAAACGATGCCCTATTGGCACTAAGAGGGCCTAAAGTGTGCCAAGAAAACATCCCCCACACCATTACACCACCACCATAAATGCATTAATGAGAAATTGAACAGGTCTTCCTAATAATCCTTTAGGTGAGTGTAAATAACATTTCTGTAAATAGATCCTCCTAAATATTACACAGCAACTTTAATGGAAACAGGGTTGACTGATAGAATCCATGTGTTTGCTTAAACTCAAAAAGGTCAGAACAAAAGTTGCCTGTCTGTACACACTCACACTTTAGTCCTTCCAATACAACCTTGTATGACATTCTGCTCACATTGTTGTGTAAAACAGACCCTGTGTTTGCAAAAACAGTCAAAATGTCACCAGATCAATGTGTTTCGGCTCCAGTGATCCAATACCATTACAAGCTTTCAGAATATAACCTATCGTTTACCTCTGAGGCCATATATTCTGCCCATGCCAGGTTCCCAGGCAGTTTGTTGATGTATTATTTATCTTTGTGAATCTCAGAACATTGGCACCTCTGGACCATGTGTTTTGCTTAAAGGTATTGAGCTGAAGGGAACTTCAATGGAGGAGTGTTTCTTAAACAGGAGAACTTGATCAAATATGCATGTGTAAAATCCTCAGCGAAGCGCTGATGTGCTTTTATCTTTGTTGGTCTTCTTTTCTTTGTTGCTTCCTGTCTCACATGCTTTCTTTCTCTCTCACTCATTGCAGGTGTATGAACGGGGAACTAACGTTGAGCAGTTTGTGACCCGCTTTCTGTTGAAGGAATCAGCCAATCAGATACAGTCTCTACTGAGCTCTGTAGAGAGTGCTGTGGATGTCATTGATGAGCAACATTCATCTGTGGGGTGAGAGTTTTGTTTGAGATGTTGTGCACATGTCCGCCATTACTCTTGTAATGGAAGTCATTACGTGCTTTTAAAAACTACGACTTGTGATGTGAATTGTTCATAATTCACTGTCTCATCATCATGATTATATCCATAACTGTAGCATTTAGTGTTTGATTCAGCAGATGCTTTTGTAATTAAAGTGCCCGAGATTACACTAGTTGCATGATTTCAAAGACTGATAATATGCATGATAATAGAGAGGGTTTGTAATCTCAGCCCTGTGCAGAATGCAAAATGCAACCTATGTTGTAGTTTCGGGTAATTGGTTATCAAGCTGCAATCACACATTAAAAAAAAATTTGCTTGGTGGAAGTTATTATTATTAAACCTTTTGATGACAAAAAGATAATTAAAGACTTTTTATTCATGTACTTTTTCTCCCTATTCTGACCTAGATCCTACCCTAGTAAGACCAGCCCACGTGTCCCAGATAGACACAATGTGGCCCCGGTGCCAGATTACCCTCCAAACAACAGGGTCAGTGCGAAAGAGAGCATGAGGAACATCAACACAGGTGCAGGTGAGACCATCACACACCCATCGCCAGACTCCATTTGAGTTAAATCCATTTGAAAGTGTGTATCATTATGCCCCACTTTTGAGTGAAGAGCACTTGAGTAGTATGGTGCTACTTCTTTTATGTTAACAGAGCAGTTCAAATCATATTCATAGGTATTAAGATTACTCTGACACAAAAATAAAGTTAATTAAACAATAACTGTTTATAACATAATATCATAAGAACAATACAATTTCAACATATCGTTGCTGTCCTTCTGATACCTTGTATGTTCAAATTACCTGTTTTACCTGCAAAGTGTGCTTGGACACACAAGGAATTTGTCTTCCAGTGCACATTCAGGTTATAAAAGTGACAAGTCAGAGGTAACAAAACATAAAAATAAATATGTGAGAGATACACATTTGACAAAAAGGACAAGTATATTGTATGTATAGATGTGCTATATACACATTATACTGTGTTTTATAAACGATTACATACTGTGTTTTGAAAGTTGACAAGCCCTTTTTATTGGTTAGATATTTGCAAAACCCAGTGACAAACATGAAAGGTGACTTATAATGGTGATTTATGACATAAATATAGAGATACAAGGTTTCAGAAAGATCGCAGCGATGTTAATAATTCATTTGCAAAAACAGATAACTTTCTTTATAAAAATGAATTGCTGTTTGATTGATATAACTGAAAATATCAATCAATATAGATAAAACTGAAATTATGTTTTTTTTATTGTGCATTCCAAGTAATATCAAGTTATATGTGTTTGCAACTTGTTTTATGGAAAGAAGATTTTATTCTATATATATTTCTTTTTGAATTATAATTATTTTTTAAATGTTTCTGTTTTTGCTTACATCTGTAAGAATTGTTTGCTCTTGTGCCATAATTGCCATTGAAACTTTTATTTGTCTCTTCAGATAAAAACGTCTGCTTAATATAAATAGAGTGCAATGTGAAGAATATTGGCATATAACGGCAGTGCATGAACTCAGTCAGTGTCGTCATGGTTACACGCAGAATCTTTAATAATTTCGACTGTGCATTGCATGCAAACAATGCAACCCAATAAATAATAATAACGTCGTTTCTAGAAATAAAAAATGCAAGCATATATGGTACCAAATAAAATACACTGTCTGTATTTTATGGCATTTTACATTCAATGTCACATGCTGATTCATAATTAAGAGAAACACATCTGTATTCACTCTTTACTATGAATAAAGCAAGCATCTTTTTTTGAGAGCTGTGCCAGCTGTGATGTGAAGAGACAAGGTTTGATGAAATGCTTGAGATAAACATCAAAATGAGTTTCTTGCCTCAGATCCCATCAGAGCCCTCCACTTTTCCCAGACACCTCTAATTTATTTCCTAATTGATATCATCTCAGTCAGTCAGGCACAGAGAAACGGGATCTTCACGGAGGTGTGGCGGCTGTTCCTAAGCCAGGAACTGAGAGAAGCAAAGATTACCTTCACTTATATTACTCTGAGAGATAAGCACATAGTCGAGAAAGAGCATTTCTTTGCATTTTCATTACTGCTTCTCCTCTAGTGTTTTTCAGCAGGAGTTTATTGAAGATCTTGTTTAATGGTCTGTTTGATGAGTCGCAAATTACTTCTATTCATCATTTGCTTTCCCTCTACAAACATACGATAAATCCGTGCGGTACGGATCTCCTTTATGGCTTTTGAAATTTGGTGGCAAGCTGCATTATCATACACAAGTTAAATTCTGTCTGTGTGCTCTGTGCCCATACTCCTCCTCCATATACTTTCCATTATTGATGAGATTTGGGACTGAGCTGTTTGCGGGCCAAATAAGCGCATAAACCACCAGCTCATGACAGCCCTGCGTGTATGATGTAACTGAAGAAATGTGTGAGATTTTAATGAGAGGGTGGATAAAGGTCTCCCTCGAAACTTCAGTTAGAAGTTATATCACTGTGGAAATGGTTAGAACGACCAGAATGTAAAACTTTTATATAATTTACTAAACTAACATTATAAAAAGCAGAAAACCAAAGGGTGTCAAATAATGCTCTCGTTTAAACTCTTATCATCTTATTGTATTTGTGAGCTGTTTTATTAGAGATTCAGTCGAGGTGATAAAACGTTTCTACAGAAGAAGCTTACAAAGATTTTTATCGATGGTAATTAATATAGATCTCAATCGTTTTCTCATTCATTTTTATTGTAAAGTCATCCTGTCCAAGACACCAGTATTCCTAGATTGACATAGCTTTGCAGAATAAAATGGCTGGGTTTTATGGGCGAGGTTCAAACGCTGGCACTACTTTGAAATTTTCCCCGAGGCACAAATAAAGCTGACTCGGCTCACAATAAAAGCACTATTCTAGCTGTCAACACCGTCGTGGAGAGCCGTGATTGGAGAGTTAAGCCTCCAAGATGTGGTTTATGAGCACTGGCATGAGGCAATTGATCAAATCTTCTGGTTTGCTCATGGCACCTTTTTCCCATCATTCAATCACTGGCGATTCTCAAAATGCTTTCTTTCTTTGACTTTAGTTTGTTCTTTCTTTATGTCTGTGCTGTATAAACACACACTGTTAGTGATGTTTTGTTGATATGATTTTCTTAATTCCATTTAGTTACATAGTATACACTATGTTATTATATTTAAGAATTTTGACAGATTCGTTGACAGACTTACAATGCATTCAATGCTATATTCAACAGTATGTGTGTTCCATGAGACTCAAACCCATGACCTTGGAGTGGCTGTGAGAAAGATATGAGATTACTTTTTGTAATCCAGAGTATATACACACAGTGGCCTCAAAAGTATTTGTATATTTTGATTAGACTTAAAAATGTATTAATGTTCGTTGAGAATATCAAAGGAAGTTGTATGTCAGATATGGGAAAAAGGTATTTGACTGTTTGGGTTCGGACCATTTTGGCTCATGTTTGGTCTTCACTGGATCCAGAGCTCATGTTCTTTTCAAATCATGTCATAGTTGGTGTGGCCAATACAACCAGCATGAAATGACGTCAGATGTCAAGAAAAGACCATGTGGCATAATGTGACTTCACTGCCAAATTATTATAATTTTGTTCTAATCTGAATACAGTTCTTACAGCCATAACAGCATAATTGTTTACATATTTTTCCACAAATACAATACAATTATCATATTCTTGATATTAAAATTAAAGCACATTATTGATAAAAGGGTTTTTAGACAAGGTGCACCCTCGTAATGGGCTCAGATCAGTCTTAACACACCATGATTAGACTGATTTGGTGGCTGAATAAAAAAGGTGTCAAGAACTGTTCACTCAACTCAACTCAACTCAACTTTATTTATATAGCGCTTTTTACAATTTTCATTGTTACAAAGCAGCTGTACATGAGACACATTTAATACAAGTATGAATTCTAAAGCAGCCCCCCCGGCCAGGCAGATAGTGCAAAACAATATGCAAACGGTGGTGAGGAACCCAAAACTCCCATCGAGAAAAAAAACCTCAGGGGAACCCAGGCCCAACCAGGGGATTCCAGTTCCCCTCTGGCAAAAGCTGCTGCCTCTGCACAAGCTCATCAGTGCTTGCACAACAAGGCTTAATAAAAATATAAAAATTAAAGATTATCATTAACAATCTAATAGCATTTGAAATGTTGTAGAAAAAAACAAAGTTGTCGCGTCCTTTATCCAGCTCTATCCTCTTAGCACTTGTCAGGTCACCGCTTCCCATTCTCAGCTCTGCCATCAGGTCTGGGCATGAACTGCATCCTGCGGTAACCTTGGAACAAAGAGACAAGACTGGCTGAGAGTAGAGTACTGTTCTGCACTCTTTGATGCAACAAGTACATCATTTGTTGTTGGATGTGTTCCTGGTTCCGGTTGATCTAAATAATGCAGCCTAAATCCTCTGAGGATTAATATTATGGAGGTGTAGTGTATGCAAGATTAAAAAGATGAGTCTTTAGTCTAGATTTAAACTGACAGAGTGTGTCTGCCTCCCGGACCGTGCAGGGAAGAATATTCCAAAGTTTAGGCGCTAGATAAGAAAAGGATCTACCACCTGCACTTGATTTAGAAATTCTAGGTATTACCAACTGACAGGACCCCTTAGAGCGTAATGTACGTGGTGGTCTGTAATACAATAGAAGTTCATTCAAATACTGCGGCGCTAGACCATGTAGGGCTTTATAGGTAATAAGCAAGATCTTAAAGTTAATGCGATGCTTTATAGGTAACCAGTGCAAGGTTGACAGAACCGGGGTTATATGCTCATACTTTTTTGTACGTGTAAGAACTCGAGCTGCCGCGTTTTGAACCAGTTGCAGTTTTTGTAATAGGCCCGCAGGGCAACCACCTAGAAGTGCATTACAGTAATCTAGTCTTGATGTCATGAATGCATGAATTAATTTCTCTGCATCTGACAGTGACAGCATATGACGTAATTTAGATATATTCTTAAGATGGAAAAATGCAATTTTACAGGTGTTTGCGACATGGCTTTCAAATGAGAGAGTACTGTCAAATACAACGCCAAGATTCTTAGCTGATGACGAGGATTTTATGGAGCATCCGTCAATCGTTAAGCAGTATTCTTGGTTGTTACGCATAGCAGTTTTCGGTCCAGTAAGTAACAATTCTGTTTTGTCCGAGTTTAGTAGTAAAAAATTGTTACTCATCCACATTTTTAAGTCAACTATGCAATCCTTTATTCGATGAAACTGCTGGGTTTCATGAGGCATCGAGGAAATATAAAGTTGAGTATCATCAGCATAACAGTGAAAGCTAATTCCGTGTCGCTTTATTATATCTCCTAGAGGTAGCATGTATAATGCGAAGAGCAGGGGTCCCAAGACTGAGCCCTGTGGTACACCGTACTGGACTTGTGATTTGCGGGACACCTCATTGTTTATTGCTACAAATTGAAAACGGTCGGATAAATAAGACTTAAACCATTTCAATGCTATTCCGTTAATGCCGACGTAATTTTCGAGTCTATGTAGAAGTATGCTGTGGTCAATGGTGTCAAATGCAGCACTGAGGTCTAGCAGCACCAATAACGAAATACAGCCACGGTCAGACGCTAAAAGCAGATCATTTGTAACTCTGATCAAAGCAGTCTCTGTACTGTGACATGCTCGAAATCCAGACTGGAATTCATCATTAATGTCATTCCTTTGGAGGAAGGAGCATAATTGGGTTGAAACTACTTTTTCCAGAACTTTAGATATAAAAGGTAAATTCGATATAGGCCTGTAATTCCCTAGTTCTTTAGGGTCGAGTTTGGGTTTTTTTAAAAGAGGCCTTATAACAGCCACCTTAAATGCTTTAGGCACATGTCCTAATGTCAGAGATGAGTTAATAATACTAAGAAGAGGATCTATAATTTCGGGGAGCATTTCTTTCAGTAGTTTTGTAGGTATAGGGTCTAGCATGCATGTTGATGATTTAGATGATTTAATGATTTTAGACAGTTCATCGTGATCTACTGTAGAAAATAATTGCAATTTCTCCTTAGGGGTGCTGTAGTTAGTTTGTTCAGCGGATTTCACTACAGGTTGCATTGTTATAATTTTTTCTCTTATATCTTGGATTTTACTTGTGAAGTAGTTCATAAATTCATCACTGTTATGCTGATAATCAGAATCTGACGTCGATGACGACTTATTTTTTGTTAATTTAGCCACGGTGTTAAATAAGAACCTAGGGTTGTGATGGTTTTCCTCTATTAGTGTTGAAAAGTAGGCGGATCTAGACGTTTTTATTGCATTCCTGTAATTTCGAGTACTATCCTTCCATGCTATACGAAATACCTCTAGATTCGTTTTCTTAAAGTTGCGCTCCATTTTACGGGATGCTTTTTTTAGAGTCTGAGTGTGTTCATTATACCACGGTGTTGGGCTGCTATTTTTAATTTTCTTTAAACGCAGAGGAGCAACTGTGTCTAATATTTCCGAGAAAGTAGAGTTAAAATTTTCAATAGTAGTGTCAAAATCGTCAACGTTATTACTCATGCTGGATATTTTAGACAATTCAGGCAGATTATCGAGAAACGCATCTTTGGTAGTTGAAGTAATCGTTCTACCATATTTGTAACAAGGAGTTTGATTTGCAGCCGTAGGCCATTGAAGCAAACATAATATCAGATAATGATCCGAAATATCTTCACTCTGCTGAACGATTTTAACATCGTCCACATTTATACCATAAGAAAGTATTAAATCTAAAGTATGATTACGAAGGTGAGTGGGTCCTGACACATGTTGACTAACGCCCATGGAGTTAAGAGTGTCTTTGAAAGCCAGTCCCAAGGCATCTGTATCATTGTCTACATGGATATTAAAGTCACCGACGACAAGGACTCTATCTGCGGCCAGTACTAGTACTGATAAGAACCCACCAAAATCTTTAATAAAATCTGTGTGGTGCCCTGGAGGCCTATATACAATAGCTAGAATAAATTTTAAAAATGTTTTGTCCTTAGTAATAGGTGTCGATACGTGAAGTACCATGACTTCAAAAGAACTGTACTTAAAATTAGACTTCTGAGAGGTAATAAAAGAATTCTTGTAAAGTGCAGCGACACCTCCCCCTCTACCTTTTAGACGAGGCTCGTGTTTATAGTAATAATCATGGGGAACGGATTCATTTAGAGTAATAAAATCATCTGGCTTTAGCCATGTTTCTGTCAAACAAAGCATGTCTATTTTATGATCGGTTATCAAATCGTTAACAAAAAGTGCTTTATTTGAGAGAGATCTAATATTAAGCAATCCGAGTCGTAACAGCTGATTATCTGTATTTTGTTCATGTTTGATTTGTTTAACGTTTATTAAATTACTTTCAAGAGGTTTACGCAATATCTTATGTTTGCTAATCCGGGGGACAGACACAGTCTCTATTTTATGTTGTTTGTAAGAAGGGATTATTACATGTTGTATATTTTGTGTATTCTGTAACGCGAGACGGCAAGCAGACAGTTGGTTAAGCCATTCTGTCTCCTTCCTGACCTGGGCCCTAGGTAGTCAGCCTTTAGCATTATTAAGACTGTGTGCCAAATTTCTAGAGAGGAGGAAAACCCCATCCCAGGAGGGATGGAGACCATCTCGTTTCAACAGGTCAGGTCTGCCCTCAAAACTCTTCCAGTTATTTATAAAATCTATATTATTCTGCAGGCACCACTCAGACAACCAGCCATTTAGTGATGATAATCTGCTATAAATCTCATCACCACGGTAAGCAGTAAGGGGGCCAGAGAATATTACAGTGTCTGACATCGTTTTCGCGAGCTCACACACCTCTTTAATATTATCTTTAGTGATCTCCGATTGACGGAGTCTAACATCATTTGTGCCGACATGAATAACAATCTTACTGTATTTACGATTAGCCTTAGCCAGCACATTTAAATTTGACTTGATGTCAGGCGCTCTGGCTCCCGGTAAACATTTGACTATGGTGGCTGGTGCCTCTATGTTAACGTTCCGGACAATAGAATCACCGATCACTAGGGCACTTTCAGCAGGTTTCTCAGTCGGTGCGTCACTGAGCGGGGCAAACCTGTTCGAGACTTTAATCGGAACGGTTGAGTGATGTTTTGTCCTGCGACTATGCCGTCTCACCGTCACAAAGTTTCCCAGCTGCAGGGGATTTTCAACCGGAACCGAGCTGTGTGCGCTAACATTGCTCGCATCCGAAGTGTTTTCTACGGTTCTTACACTCTTACTATCCTCAAATAAAGATTGGATGCGAGACTCTAATTCTAAAATCTTCAACGTCAGCCTAACTACTTCCCTGCATTTATCACATGTAAAACCCTCGCCGCTGACAGAGAAGGCTAAACTAAACATATGACATGAGGTGCAAGTAACAACAATAGGAATAGAAGCCATAACTCACCGGGTATGAAGTGCAATCCTAACTTACCAAGGTTGCTTGATGAGTCTTAGTATATACACTTAAAAAGAGAAACAGTTAGCACACAAGACAAATAGGGGGAGATGATATTCCACAATGTAAACAGAAGGCAAGCTAACACGCTAATATGCTAGCGGCGTTACGTTTCAATGAATATAGGTTTAAAATATAAAGTTATAAATAATTCGGCAACGACAGTGATATGTAACGACAGTGATATGTAACGATAGTAAAATAGTAAAATACACTAATAATAAGACACTCCATCCCCTTATCGCTATGGTAACAGTTTATTTGTTCCAAAGTGTCTCCCCTCTGCATTATACGGGCCTCATCAAACCAAGGGAGGTGTTAGAGTCTAATTGGTTTGGCACCTCAAGTGGGGCGGATTTCAAAGGCATAAACCTTTTGCCACATTAATGGGATCTGTCATTGCATAAAAGAAATAAAGGGAGGGTGGAAATCAGGTTAAGGGCGCTCTAATTCTGGTATTCTGTGAAACAAAATATTCTTACATTATGTTCTATTCCCATAATGATCACCGTGTGGTGTGTAAAGCTCTTGGCGAAATTGTGTAACCCATCAATATAATGACTGGAGCTTGGTAATAATGTCTGAACATTCGATTCACTCTGTTTCATTGCCATGACAGCCACTCTGACAAGAGTTTCAGGTTCTTGGTAAAGTTAAAGTTCATTGAAACTATCTGCAAATGATTCACTGGGTCTCTCTGTCTCTCAGGGGCTGTGGAGGTGAGAAAAGAAGGACTTGAGGCACAGGTCAACCGACTGGCTGAGCTGATTGGACGCCTGGAGAACAAGGTAAGAGCTTCGTCGTATAACATTGAGAGGTGAAGTGCGGCATGAAACGTTTTATACTGTGATGTAGACCTGTGCGGTTACAATCAGTGTTTCAAGATCCGGATTAACACCACAGACCAAAGATTCGATTTAGCTTCTGGTTTTATTCCTTCTGTTAGTATCAAACTGATCGATAAATGCAGTTTCTTTAAACTAGAAACATGAATTAACTTTGGACTCCATCTCCACATCCTTTACGGATGTTGTAAAGCTTTTGTATTTTTGCATCTTCAGCTTTCTATTTTCTGGTACTCATGCACACATAAGGATAATTACACACGTTCATATAGAGAAGCTTGGGATGAGAGGCACATTGCGGTTACTAACCCCGTAATCTGTTTTCGTACAGTTATTACTTGCATTGCTCAGGGTGGAGAACAGTGGGGAGAGGGGGTAAATGAAACAGTAAAACAAAGAAAGCTATTAAATAAATGCGGACATCCCATCACCGCTTTTCAGCAGATTCCCCATTTAAACTCTGAATATATTCACTCAGCAATTGTGTGTTGCTTCTGTTTTTGGTCTTACACAATGTTTAAGAGGTTTTTTGTGTTGAAAAACATTTATAATTTTATTACATAAACCAATTGAACTATGTTTGATAGATGGGTTGTGAGGGGCTTGTTTATCTATATGAAGGATATATCGCGGCTGACCTCCCTTAAGTGACAATTCTTTCAGCAATCTATCATTTCCAAGGGCACCTTGTCTTAATGTTCAATTTACAACATGTGCCTTAATCAGATAGTCCAGGAGGGATTTTAAACTGAGGCCAAGTTCTGTGCTTCACACCCTCCTTAATAAGTGAGAAACCACATCTGTTTACCACGGCGTGATGCAGACTAAATAGTAAGTCGTACAAAGTTAATCCTGAAGCACAGCCATTTTAGATGCGGTTCACGTTTAAATTCGTTATTTTAATTGTAGACGCTTTGCAACCACGATCAAATAGGGAGTGACGGGGTCATGACGCACATGCAATGTGGCGCGATCATTTTTTCTAGACGCATCGCTACCGCATCGAGATGAAAATATGTCTACTTTTCTTAGTTAAGAAGTTATTTCAGAGTATTTTCAGTGCATATACTCCATATATCCTTTGCCTATACCTCGTCTCAACGGCTAGCTTGGCCCATGGTTGCTTAGCAACGACAGATGCCAGGAGAGCGCAAATTACTAGGCGCTTTGGAAGAAAGGAGAAAGCTGTGCTGCGTTTTCCGTGTGGTTTTTTAGATGCAAATGTCAATATAACATATAAAAAGTACAAGAGATGGTTAATATTGGAGACCTTGGCAGGCAATTTTGTGTTTTTATTTCAGAAACTAAGGGTGAAAGGACGGATATCTGGGTTTAGCAGCAGAGGGTTTAGCTTCACTCCTGTGGCACTGAGAGGTTTTGGTGTTGGTCCAAGCAGAGATTAACATTTAGTACATGCACATGTGCACGCTATTATAAATCTACTGAGAAATGTTCTGAAGAGCTGTAAATATTCTGAAGAGCTTTTATGAATTAGTTTAAAATTAATGAAGAGGTTAATTAACGTTTTACCAAAGAATGATATGTCAACCTATACTATGCTTTTTTTACCTAACCTTACTCCTGAAGAGTTATTTAAACATTACTGAACATCAGTAACTTTTATCACAAATATGTTACATCACGTTTTCAAGAAGTTTGTGTAACATTTTTGTTCAGTTCTAAATGTTCTGTGGGTACTTTGTGCCAATGTTTGTGTAGTGTTAGAAAATTGAAACACGGTGTGCTTCTGGACCGGTGTTGTTTACAGTATGGAAAATGACCCACTTGGTAAAAAGATTCTGTCTGTGTTTTTTTAAATTAGCCATAAAATATTTTCCAATAGTCATCCTTCAAGCCATCCTTCCAGATTCTTGAATTTATGATAGTTTCCTCTAGTTGCCATTTCAAACTTTTCTGTTCATCTTGATTCACTGTAAGATCTGCCATGGTCAATCAATAAAAGCTTGATGCACACCTTGGTCTGTACAGGATTCAACACTTTCTCTTCTGAGCATCCATCCTCAGAACCTTCACTTGAAAAGAAATGTTGAATAAAGCACCATATGTGTGCTCTGTTGTTTCCAGAACTGTTCTCTATTCTGTTGGTGGCCACCGTGACTTTGGCTCAGAATTGAAACAGTCATCAGAGGGGTCTTGTTTTTAACATAATGTCCCCTCAACCCCCTTCTCCCGCTGCTCTAAGAAACGCATCATTTCCTTTTTACAGCCAGTCGTGATATCCATGATAGCCTCCAATCACTGTATGAGACTAAAGCGTTCCTCTGCACTCCATCTCTGACAGGGTGCTGCCTGTCATTCTGGCTATTCTTTTTGATGGATAGACCTCCATTGCTTTCCTCTGCGAGAGAGACAGCTGCATGAATTTCTGGCATCATTACCGGCTATTATGTATACTGTCATTCCATGATGAGGAGGAATATTCCCCACCATTACCATTCATACGGATGAACTAACCTAGGGATACCATTGTCTTTCAGTTTGTGCAGCACATACAACATTCCTTCAATGCTGCTTTAAAGCAATAGTCATTTATTAGATGGTTCCAGACCCATGACTTTATATTTTCTGTGGAGCGTTAGATTTTTTTGGGGGAAAAAAGATTGTTACTTACCATGAGGTTGAGAGAAATTTTAGTTTTGTTTTGTGTTTTATTATAGTTTTTTTTATATTTTGAATTAGCTTTTATTTTGTTACTTTTAGTTTGCATGTAACTTTAAGTTAAGTTTTGTTATGTGCGTTTGTAATTAAATTATTTGTTTGTTTTTATATATACATTACTTTATACGTTTATTTGTTTCAATTTTAGGTTAGTTTTAGTTTTTATTTACTTTTAGTCAAAAAATGTATTGTCTCAACTTAATAGACACCAATGCAACATTTCTCATTTCCGTTAATTAAATTTTTCCAAATATTAAGGCTAGTTTATTTGATTTAATTTATAGGAATTGTTTAAAATGTTTAGTAAACTGCAATAACTATAAGGGCGAGTAAATAATAACAGAATTTGGATAATTTCCATAGGCATTTCCTTTCAAATTCTCACAAATTCATAACACCTATGCATTTGGAATATGTATCTTGTCACAATGTCACACAGATCCAAAGACACTGCTTGTAGCTTTAACACTAGAAAAGGAGAGCATAACTTTCTGCATTTATCACACTGCTAAATGAAGACCCTATTGATCTGTTGGTTCTGCTTTATCTGTTTTGCAGGGCTGTACGTTATCTTTATTTTGCCTCAGTGCTGCAGAGGTTTAAAGTTTTGTAGCACAGGCCAAACAGTTGTAGCACAAGTATAAATCAGTTATGATCCTTAAAAAGCACAAGTACAGGATATCACATTAATAGACAGGTAACTGAAAACGGACATTATTGTTATACAAATTGATACATTAGGGCAATATCATTTTTTTGTTTTCCCCAAATTCTTTTTTCATTTATTAGAGTTTTGTATTTTCAATGCTTTGATACAGTAGTCTAACATTTGTCAAAAAAATAATGTAGTATACTATAGTAGGCTATTTACTACATTAAACTGCAGTAAAATGTTTGTGTACTACTGTATATTTTGAACCTTATTATAGTAAATATTGAAGTGTACTGTAATGTTTACTACAGTTTATACATTTAAAGTTAATTATGTAATCATCTGGTGCAAATTAAGCATACTTTTATTTTGGAGGGTCGTCATGAAGATTCAGTGTGTTTGACAGTCGCTTCACTCAAACTTAATAAAATTAAATTTGAACAACTCTCTGGATAAGGTTCATGTGTTCATGTCCTCGTATAGTAAGATACAAACAAATCCACAAGTGTCACTAACATGTTAAAGTGAGCAACTAATTAACTCATAGACACGCATAACTAGCAGAAGACATATTAAAATAATAGAATTCCTCTTTTGTGATTCCTTCATGTTTTCCCACATCGTGCAGATCATCATGCTCAAGATCAATGGACTCGATAAAACAAGTTTTAATTGCAAAAAATACAAATAAATAGTGCGCCATTAGTTAACCTCTCACATGAACAAGTACAACGACAAACGCACTTCACACAAACAAGTGGCTCTGTCTAATGCACCTGCAAAACTGTATCGCACACGTGCTGTACTACTACATTTATCCTTAGCACAGACTGATTTTTTCGTAGCATGTGCTGTACAGCCCTGGTTTTGTCAGCATTGCATAGCAGGTGGTCATGTAAGCCCAACTTCACCCGAGGCAGCGATTGTCGTTCTCCCTTTCTTTCTCTGTCCATCTTTCCTTCAGGACAATACACAATACATTTTTAAAAAAGCCCCAATGGTCCATCTTAGGTAAAAAAACTGCAATGAAATGTATAACTGAACTGTTTGGTGTTGTAAGGCCATGATTTATACAGGTATGCTGTGTAAACACTGTATCTGTTTGTAGTAAACATTCTCCAGTTTATGAATGTATATCCTCCTCTTACAGAATTGAAGATTCTTTAATTGTCATGAAGTCAGAGCAAATGATTGATTCATTAGCATAAACATCTGTTTGATGGTTTGCAACAGGTTAATGTACACATAGGTGCATAGAACATAATTTGTCAGTGAAAGAACTTTCTTTTCTCTTAATCTAATGCATTATCCTTTCCTAACGTTATATTGAGCATCAGGAAGATTTAGTGTCTCATCCTCTAACACCTCACTTCATTGAGTATCTGAAGGCAGAGAGCAGCAGTCAGGGCTGAGGGGAGAAGTAAATTCACTAGTGGCTTTTCTGTTCTGGTTTGTGTTGCAGACAGTTTGGTTTGACCTACATCAGCGACTAACAGACACTGATGGCACAACTAGCGCAGTAAGTACTAACGCATGTCTTATACCAAAAAACATGCAAAATTCTCAAGACCATGCATGCATGACCGAAAATGACCTTTTCCCTCTGTTACAATAATGCAGTTAGTTCGCAAAACCAATGAATGAACCCCTGTGAATGTTTTAGCCAGAGACGTTTCTTAGCAGCTACCTATTTCTTAAGATTCAGGATCATTTGTTTGTTCGTATGTCAGCATCAACTCTGTGTGTTCAATACAATCAGAAAGTCTTTCTGGCCTCTCGAAGATAAGAAGCAGTATCACACTACACCACACCAGGCCACAAATCAGTGAAGGTCTTTGGACGGTTGATACACAGCAGGGTGAAAGTGTCCTTCGGTTATAACGTTGGTGGAGCAGATCGCTTTGATCTTGTTAAATTTGTGGTTTTGAAAGGCAATTGACAAAATCATTGACAAAATAATACAAATTAAATATTTTGGGAAAGTTTGGGAATAACTCTGTCCTGCTTTCACTTTAGTACTTCATAGTAAGTAAGCAAGTCATGTTGTCACTGATATGCATACATGCTTTTTTTGCAGTGCAAAGAAAATGTTGATATGAATGTTTCTACAGCATATAGCTATTTTTCCAAATAAATCAAATGCAATTTAATTCCAAACACTATATTTAAACATTTTAAAAGGATTTTGCCAAAGGAAACCCTTTCTATATTAATTCATCTGAGCTCTCCACTGTGGTGAAAGACCCAGAGTCCAGCACACAGATTCCCATTAAATGTACTCTCATTTTATTGTCACCGGAGGGATCAGAGAAAATGTAATGACTCTCTTATAATACAATAATACTTTTCGACTTTTGAGACAAAACAGGGATTGAACAGGTTCCACCCAACACCCTCACTAAGTGCCGTCATGTGCCTGTGTGTTTATTGATAATACAAGCTTAATTTTGGAACCAAGAGGATGTTTTAAGAATTAGTTTTGACATCTGCAATAATATCACCAAGGGTTTTGCACACTGGATCTGTATTTCCTATACAGAGCAGAAAAGACAATGATTTTACCATTTGCCGCAATTCAAAATAACTCAGTTTGCCTGTAGATGGTTATTACTGTGTCCCTAATAATGATTACAGAACCTTTTTATGTGAAAAGTCATTTCAAATATTTCCAATAATAACACATTTAAACGTCTGGTTTGATAAAGCTAGAGTAAATCACTGTATAATGACAATGGTCACATCGAATTGTAGTGGCGCTGTAATGTACTTATGTATCAAAGTAGTTGTGCTTCACTTTTATGTGTTTGAATATCCATGAATGCATATATTAGCATATCATTATTACAACTTATAAATATTTATTTAAATCCTTATTTGACTGTCTACACACAGACATGCATACATTTTTAATGAACTTGCAGTTACTACTGATGTCATAGATGTCAAACTAAACATTCAAGTATACCTGCTTAAATACATACATCTAAAATATTTTCCTACGTTTCATTTGTAACACAGCATTGAGAAACAATGCCATTAAGAAGTCAATAGCAGATCGCTGATAGAATGGAAAGTCAAAACGCTGCAATCCTCCCTTTTATCTCTAGTCTACAGAGACCGGACTAATGACTGATCAGTCCAACAGCCCTGTGCATCTGTTAGCTCAGCAGTTTACTTTATAGGCAGTATTCTCTGACTTAAAGTCTCCCACACCACCCGCAGTGCTTGTCTAGATTGGCATAGAGGAATATAAATCAGCTGTTGGCTGATAAAACAACAGAGAAAAAGAGAGAGTCATTTCAGGAGGTTATACAACTGCATATCTGAAAGTCCTTTTTGCTCATTTGGAGCGAATTAGGATGAGATGGATGCAGAGAGAGAGGAAGATCTTAGCTGCTTTTATCGGTACATTGCCATTTATGTCGTCAAGTCGCAGTGGTTTAATCTGGTATGAACAATGCAGCTAATGTATATTGATGTTAAAGTTTAAGGGGGGAGGAATATGCAATGAAGTCAGTGTTTTCACAGAAAGAAAAATGGGGGCAGAAAGATTGCAATCAAAAAGAAATGGGACGGAATTCCCCAGTTTCCATGGTAACGGTGAAATATTTCTAACCCTCTGAAGGTTTCTTTTGTTTTTATGGGCTCATATTGTACCTTAGACACCTCAGAGTTTTTCCTCACTTCAAAAAAATCTGTATGTGTGTGTGTTTGTGTGGCCAGTGGGGGTCTCGGTGGGGACTTAAACCTGAATGCACACCAATTTATGGGGACACGTGTCACAATGGGTAAAAAAGCTTATAAATCGTACAGAATAATCTTTTTTGAAAATCTAAAAATGCAAAAAGTCTTCTTTGATCTTTAGGGTTAGGGGATAAAATATACAGGGATTAAAATCATTATGCCGATGGACTGACACCATGGAAATCGCACATCTGTTGATCTGAATGTGCAATAATGTGAATGAGTTTTCAATGCTTTGTATCATTAGCTTAGTGTGAAAACCATTGGGGCAAATCCAGCGTTATGGATGTGACATTTTGTGTTATGGATGTGACATAAAAAAGGCTGCGTGAATGAATTTGTTACGAATATATTAAAACCATCTGTTTATATTTAACTGAACCCTTGTTGATAGAGTCTAACATCAAAAAATGTCAGACTATGTAAAAAAAAATATAAAAAGGGAAATAAACATGCGTTATGGAGGTGACAAAAAACTGCGTTTTTTGGGAGACGATAAACTTTGATCGTACAAAGTTTATCGTCTCTCTGTAAAATAAAATGCACAATCCTGAAGCAATAATACCCAATGAATGAAGAAGGGATTCCTCTTTATAGAACATAAAAAAGTTACTTTATATTAATTTCCATGTGTCCATTTATGAGGAATATGTAGCGTCATGGATGTGACAATCCTGAAAATGGCACCTACCTGACTATGAAAAATCATGCACTAAAAATAAAACGATTGCGTTACAAATTTGAAGAGAGATCTCACACGATCTGATCAGCACAAAATCTGTGCTGTTACCATAGTAAAATGGTATTACTATTACTATTTTTTTTGTGGTAAGGTTGACATTTTCACGGAATTGCCCATTGAGTCTATAAGAGGACCTCATTTACTGTATAGCTTTGTGGGTGTGCGTGCGACACGCATGTGTTTCCCAGTCTGATGCATAATGTAGAAGTGAAGCAGTTTCACTCTGCATGTGGGTTTTTAGGGTTCATTAGTTTAGAATCCCTTCTGAGCTTCATTGAAACATACACATACACATATAAAACACTCTGAACACATTCAGCCGGCGATTCTCTCAGCCAGTTTTACCTGAAACGTTGTAATAAAACCAAGAACTATTGCTACAATAAATTAAACCAGTTCCTATCAAAGTGGTAGAATTAAGGATTGTAATAATACATTGAGTTCACACATATCCCACACAGCCCAGAGACTCTATGGCTAACTTGCTTAGTCTGTCAAGCTCTTTTATCGTTTTATTCCACTGCATTTGGTCTTACTGAAACCTCTTGTTGTTTAAAAAAGCACTGAAGACTAATGAAAGACATCACAGCATTTAGTTGCAATGCAGGCACGTGTCGAAATTGGATTTTAAATCCTTTTACGTTCCCATAATTATTCTTATGTAGCCTTGGTGGCAGGGCGCTCTTTATTAAGTTCAGGGTTTATTATTATTAGGTCTTTATTGCCCCGGCCTTCGGGAAGCATGAATGCTGTCAAATGAAAGTGCCTGTTGGTTTCGGTTAGTTTTATCTTTCCCGTCCGCTTGGGAAAATGCATCCTCTATGGATGCAACACCTTAATTATAGCTCACGGTGCATGTAGTTTATCAGAAATACCCTGACAACATAAAAACAGATCCTAATGCACTATTTGACGCTTGTTTGTTAAGCAATATGCTTATATGCTATTCTGAAGCAGTCGTAGAAACAAGGTATAAAATGTTCTGGATAGAGTCTTTCAAAAGTCAACGCTTGTCCGTGATTGTACGCGTATATTATTACAAGGGAATTATCTATTATAATGCCAATTTCATAATTATTATAGAAGCATATTCATCTTCACAAACTGGCAAAAATGCATATTGTGCGAAACAAACAAATGTTATTAATGACAGTGAATGTCATTGATGACATTATCATATTATAATTACAGTATAATGTTTAGCCAATTGTTTGATAGCCCTTATTATAGGACAACATAAATATGTTACAGGATAGTACTGCACTGCAGATTTAAAATAATTGTTTGCAGGCAGATTAAATTTAGAAGATATTAGGATTAGAAATGCATTGGTATTATGTCAACTATACTCAGGTTCTCTGCCGTATGGAAACAAGGATTCATTTAATGAAACCTATAATTTCTCGTAGTCTATGACAGGCTCAGATCAGTTATTTAATCACATAAATGTCTCATACTCAATAAATTGATTCTAGATGACAGCACCGCTTTATGAGAGTGTGGGCTGAGTGACAAGTTACTGTACTTTTGAAATGTACAATTATGTCAAAACCTGCAGCAGTTAAATTTCAATGCCATTAAGTTCTAGATTGATCATTGTGCTGTTTCTAAACGTATCAAACTAACCTGTTGTAACAGTATCGCTGTTTGTGTTCGGCCCCAGATTTTTACATTCCTATTTGAGTTAGCCAGCCGCACTCCCACATTTCAACCACCACTTACATTTAACTGGGAATTAATTAGTTACTTAGAAGATGGTCCAAAAGACTAATGAAGTGTCTGACTGTATTGATTTTACCGTCTGGCCTCGCATTTATTTTTCCGTCTTCTCGAGGAGTAAATCTATGCGGTAATACTCAGCCTGCAGATCTTACGTAACTCTGATAGTTTAATATAGATTGTAACTCTTAGAACTAGAGGGGCAAAGCTTTTAAGGTAATTTCAAAGGCTTTTCCAAGCCATTTCTCAAAAACAAAACAGTTTATAACTCAAGGTCAACTAAGGAACCTTTTCTGTGTCTCTAAAGATCTCTGATTGTATCCATTCATTAAATCGTCTATTAGTATTCTTCAACATTGCATGCATTTTAATTACAAAATTCACCTCACAAGTCATAACTAAATCCCCACAGACTAGAATACTTCATTAAGTTTATTCTTGGAAAGTAATCTAACAACTTCTTTAATGAACTTCTTTCTCTGTCTCTCTCGCTCTAGTCGCTGTACCTGATCCGCCAAGAGATGAAAGCTTCCCAAAAGCAGCTGGGAGAGTTCTGCGAGGCTCTGAAACAATACCTGAAAGATGTGTCTACTCAGAGAGACTGTTTCCAGTAAGTTAACTGGTTGTTTTTCTTAAGCTTGACCTTTTAGTGACTCTGTTTCCTGCTTTATGTCTCAATTCATTTTATTGAATTTACAGGGTAATCCAGCAGTTATGTGACAGTAAGAATTCAAATATTCGATGTGCTTTGTATTTGTGCTGTCAGACTAAAATGCCTAATGTTTTCTGTTTGCTTTTATCTGCTGGAGAAGAAGCACTTTGCTCCAGTTAAAACAAGCTCCCAATATAGCAACACATTGTGATTCCCAATATAAGTTTTATCAAGTCCTTGACGTGTCAAAACACACGTAGTTGCATCATGTTATGATTCCAATATGACATATACTTTAAACACCTTCATCAATGTGTATCTATCTTTGATTGTGGAAATATTATGTAACATTTGATTATTTTACCTCCTTTGGTTGAAGAGGGCAGCAAAGGGGTGTTGTTATTTATCTGCATGAATTAATAATAAAATAAATAATGAATTGATTTGTTTTCAAAAGTTCGGAATAGTGCTATACTACATCAAAATTTGTAAGTTACTCAAGTAAGACATTATAGTCACAGGCCAAAGTCCTAACCCAGATAGAAATAGCACCATTCTTACAGTCAACCCTCGACTGAGAGCATTTTTAAATCCCCCATGATGAAATATTCATGTAAGAGCAGCCAGTAAAATGGGTTCTTTTGTAGGGTTTCTTCTGGAAGTTCCCAGACTCTGGTCGGTGAGACCTTGATGGCAGTATTTTGTGCTGCTGTCATGGTTTACATCACACTGGTGAATAATTGATCAGTAAGAACATCTGCAAGCTTCTACAGAGACCCCTTTGCGGCCGAATAGGTGTCTCTGTAGCATCCCTGTGTCTTTTATCTGACATTTTGCTTCTCTAATATTTATTATTTTTATTAGGTAAACACATTCAGTATTAAAATAATTTGGAAAATTAATTCTAAACAGGCATTGCAATGCCCTTATTCTTGAAATACATCTTGTCTTAAAGGAACAGTTCACCCAAAAATTCTGTCTTCATTCGCTCACCTTTGAGTTGTTCCAAATCTGAATACATTTCATTGTTCTGATGAACACAGGGAAAGATATTTGGAAGAATGCTTGTAACCAAACAGTTCTTGGCCACCATTGACTACCATAGTAGGAAAAATTGCTTTATGCATTTCTTTGTTCTGTTGAACACAAAAGCAAACAGCTCTGGGGTACTTTTGACTATTGTATTTTTCTTTCTATGGTTGTCAATGGTGGCCAAGAACTGTTTGGTTACAAGCATTCTTCCAAATATCAATCTCTGTGTTCATAAGACCATAAAATTAGGCTATACAGATTTGGAACAACTTGAGGGTGAGTAAATGAAGACAGAATTTGTATTTTTGGGTGAACTGTGCCTTTAAATGTTGGTTAAGCGACCCAGTGGGTATAGTGCCGTTCACATATGTTTGCAGTCGACAAGTCCAGTCTATCTCATCCCCCCACCGGCTTTCTCTTAAATTCCTGTCACATTACAACTGTCCTAATAAGTACTAAACAACTATTAGCATCAGGTCTGTTATCTCTATTGGATCTGTATGGAGGTCTATGGGAATTGTTAGAACTAGCTGTGAAAGAGTTTAGGCCGTTGTCAATTAATAAACCAGATGCTATTGAATTAAAGCTAATCATGGTTGGGTTTTATTGCCTGAAGGAGTGCAGTAATAGTAAGCAGAAATATGTGAGGAGTTACTGCCATCAAGTGGAGGGACATATACTGTAGTGCAATGGATGATTGAGGGTCTGTTTACATTGTCTATAGGAAAGGAGTAAATAGCTTCATTATCTTGTAGCACTTCTCATTGAAGACATCGCTTGGTTTTCTTTAGTGCTTGTTTGTATAAGATTAAACACAGGTTTCCATCCGCTTGCTAGACGGATTGGCTTGTCTGAAAAGTGTGAAAATGAAAGTGTGTAGTGTTGTTTCTCACTGCTAGTGTCATTCTGCAGTGTGACTGCTGTACGGCTCCCTGATGGACTTTCCTTTGTGGTCTATGAGTTCTGGGATGGAGAGGAGGAGTGGAAGAGGTAAAACATGACACTGTTTTTATTCTTGCTGTGAACCAGTGTTTAAGTCATTTACATTTAATCATTTAGCAGACCCTTTTATCCATAGCGACTTACAAGTTGGGTAAACAATGGACGCAATTAGGTCAACATTAGGAAAAAAACAAAAAGCATGTAAAGAGCAATAAAAACATGTCTCACAAAGTCTACTACAGTGTACAGAGCTACGTTTTTTTCATATTTATATATTAGTGCTGTCAAACGATTAATCGCATTCAGAATAAACGTTTGTGTTTACATAATATATGTGCGTACTGTGAATATTACCTTTGTGTTTGTAAACACACAAATGCATTAAAATATGAAATTAATAAATTTTTATGTTTGATGTTTACATGTTAAATTATAGGGAAATAATAATAATTCACCAAAAAAAATTATAAATATATATACATTTATCTGTATATTTTTGTATTTATAAATACAAAATGATTATGCGCAACACAAAGACACATTTATGTAAACACTTTTATTTTCATGAGATTAATCACGATTAGGAATCAGATATGATCTGAGAAAGACAATACTTAAAGCTTTGCAATGACTTGGAGTAATTGATGACAGTATCAAAAAAATTAAAAAATTTGCTTCAAGAGTGTTTTTTGTAAAGTTGCATTAAAATTCAAACTGGCTCCAAAATATATTTGCAATATATTCCACATGTGTCTTATCTTCCTGACACTTGCGATGTACTGGAACAAGGGCACTTGTTATGGTCATCTAACCCTCACTGCTTCTCTCTCAGGCACCATCAAACGGCAGCATGCAAGGCCTTCCAGCATGTGAAAGTGGATACTTTGTGCCAGCCCGAGGCAGTGTCTGCCGTCGCTGTGCCTGGTGAGTTTCAGTGGTGTCAACCGGCCTTTGATGCCGTTTATTTTTGTCATTGTAGTCTGAGGAGAGTTGATGTTCTTGTATTTCAAAGCTGCCATGTGTTCTTTGGTTTCATGTAGCGGCAAAAGGTCTGGTGCTTTTTGTCGTTAAAAATTGCCCAGATCACCCACTTAGAGCGAAAGATCAACGTGACTGACATGTTAATTGTCATTTTAATATAATGTGATTTTTATATAATATTAATAAAAACATTTGTATAAAAAATATTTAAGGTTTAAAATATATAAACTTAGAGTTTTAATCATAATACAGGCAGTTCAGGCATTAAATATTAAGCACATTTTAATACTGATCGATCCATAATGACCATCCATCTCTATTTCCAGCCGCCTGGTGCAGCCTGAGCAGAGACTGATGAAAAACGAGCCAGTCTGCGCGTGGAGCGATCCCGCCTTATGCCTGAATACCTTGCTCTGCTCCTCTGTTTCCAACCTCCACCCTCCCCATCCTCTGTCACAATCCCTGCTGTCTTAACTCGCCCCTTCTCTTTCTGCTCTCTCACTCTCTTTTGTAATTACTTGTTTACACAGTATCCATTTGAAATCGAGCCAAAAGTACAGTGTCAACTAGAGAGAATGTTGGCCATAGAACCTATTCCCTATTCTATTTCACAACAGCAGCATACAGCAATGACGTTAAAAACTCCCAGAAATATTTGGGAACTGCACTTGGTTGATGCATATATCCAATATCAGGAAAACTGCATTTGCATTTACAGTATTTACAACTTGCAAAGTAATTGAGGGTGATTTATTTCATCTCATTGAATACACGTGACGGTTTCCAAATGGTGCAACTTCTGAGAAGACAAAACTGTGCAGTATTGATACAGCTTGTCCATGGATGATAATAGAGTTATGTAATGTGATGCTTGTTATAGGTTATAAGTTGGTGTTATAGGTACTTTGAATTGAATGTTCTTGAAGCGTGGAACGCACTGAGCCATGCAGAGAATCTGGTTATATTTATATCAAAACATTAAGCATGATGCATACTGCTAGTCAAAGGGCCTATAATCATATTACATACCAAATAAAGATGTGATCCAGAAGCACAATACACTGTACTTGGAGTAGCCTATCCTTATAATGTTTACTTAAATGAATTTTTAGTGCAAATACTGTAATATTCTGAGTGATTAGTATTGAGGACAGAATTATCATGAGTATTTTATCTATAGATGTTTATGCTTTTTGAGACCTTGAAATGCATAGATGTGAAAAATGACATTGACTGATAGTAATTCATCTGATATTCGTGTCCATTTTATAAGTCATATTTAAACATTTGGCACCAGATTATGCCTCAGGACAAGCAACGTTTACGTCCCTTATAAGACGTCTCAAAGCAAACCATTTAAAACATTTCAAGCTTGTTGATGAGTAAATCTGAGGCTGGTATATTTGTGCAGGAAGACTTCGGTTTGGCTCAGTGTATAAACAATTCAATACCCGACAGAACAAATGTGGCCCAAACTGCAACATTCCTTTGTTCGCTTTCCCACCGATCCTGCCTTCTGTTCGGTTTGTTGATTCCTCACAGTGAGTGCATGTTACAAATGAATGTCCAGTAAATTATTTGCCGTAGAATTTAGCTATGCTACTTTAAATGGATTTTGTGCATTTCTTATTTTCTTTTATATTGTTCCAGAAACGGAACAAAGATGAAAAGTATATATATATGAAATGAATCAAACTTAAAACATGAACAGTCACTTTTAATGGCATTGTTTGATGAAATACTTCTTATACTCTGTATGTTTCTGTAAACTGGCTTTCTCTCTTATGAGTGTAGAGATTTATTGCAGGGATGCAAAGTATTATATTCGTCTTAAATTTGTTAAAATTCTAGATTATGTAGAGTGCTGCTATTCAATAAAGTACTAAAAAAGGACTTGGCGTTGTGTTTTTTTTAACAGGTTTCTTAATTCACCTGGACAAGATTTTCTATAACCCTCTGAAAACATTTACAGTGTAGTTCTTAAAAACATCATGTACGTAAAAATATTTAAACGATGGTTCTCACAATTCTGATTACATTAATTCATTAATCTCTCTCTTGCTCTCTCTTTATTCTGTATCTTTTTTACTGTTAAATGTATAGCTTTAATATGGCAAGAGTTGGAACAGATAACAGTCTAAGAATGAATTTAGCGACAATGATAATGAAACTGGGCAAAAGAGTCATTAAAGATTGCAGAACATTCAACAAAGACACTACATAAATATTACAGATGTACATCTTTTTGGGGGGATGTATCACATATGAGGGTGGATTATCATTGCTACATTTCTTCTTATTACAAGATTGCATCAACAACAAAAAAATTTGGACCCATGACTAAAATAATTACCAAACAGTAGGGCTTTAAATCTAACTTATTTACAAAATTGGCTAAATATTTTCAAGAACAATACAAGTTGCAAAAGAAATTTAGAGTTCATTTATGAGTTGCATCATTGCGATTGAAGTACTCTGTCCAAAGATATAGGCACCACAGAAAAGTGTGATCATTCCCCATGTAATAAGAAGATATCTGAACAAAAAAAATAAAGTAAACGATTGTTTATGTGATGTGATAGAACAAGTATTCATTTTGTTAGACATAACACATTAGAATTAGAACAAATCCAAAGCAAGTCTAATCTTTTTTCTCACCTCAGTGTAGGAGAAACTGACCCTGACTGTACAGCAAATATCAGGCAAAGTCCTTCAAAAAAAAAAAAGGTATAAACAAATAAATATAAAACAACTAAGAATATATTTACTACATATAAAGACAGGTAGAATTACCTGGAAATATAAAGATGAAGAAAGCACTGATTCCCCCAACCACACTGATCACTTTGCTGATGTCTGGAACGAGGACTGCAATGAGAAATGTGACTGAGACCCATACTGTGGTCAGGGCAAAACGAGTTCGGCTTTCGTAGGATTCAGTCACCACTGTGTGTTTGCGTCGGCGCTTTAACAACGGATCTTGAATCACAGATCTGCAGGCACACAAATGATATTCTGACCAATGTAAGTATCATAATGAAGTAATGTCATCTTCGTAACATTTGATTTTTTACTCCTACAAACATGTACCAGTACCTTCCAAGCAGGACAATGATAGGATAAATTGTAATGATTGAGATCCCGAACAGCACCCTGGCGATGATCATTGTTACATCGCGCCCACTGTACGACATCAGAATATCAGGAGCAACATTCTTTCCAAACGTCAGATACCCATAGATTCCTACAAAATAGAGTACATTGGAGTTATTTATTGCATTTGTAGATACAGCACGGGAACCAAGCTTAGCCCTAACAGATTTTACAAGGACAACATACATCATTGGTATGCTACTAATGTTCATATAAAGTTTTTAAAAGGGAAGATATAATAATCTGTACAGAACCAAACTGACCAGTAAGAGAATAGATGATGAGGCAGATGAACATGGACACCACAGAAATGAAGACCCAGTGTGATAGCTTCCTGTTCTTCATACTACTGTAGACAGCAATACAGGCCTCATGACACTGAAACACAGTTGACAAAATATCAGCTTCAACATGACTGCGTTCCAACCTAAGGTGTGCAAAACACCGTCTACAATAAGGTCTAACAAAGCTTTTCCTATTGGTCTAATTATAAAAAACAGAACGCTGTTCTCACCAGCTCATTTCTCATGAATTCCTCTTTTGCACAGTTTCTTTTTATATTCCCTCTTTTCTCCATCCCTGCCTCATAATCAATCACCCTCAGGAAATAGACATTGCTCTTTTTACTGTGCCACCATACTGGACTTTTATTACATTTCTGACATTGCCCTAGAGTTACCAGATTAAAGGAAAAAATCCAAAAGCTCTCCGTCTGGATGCCGAACTTTGCACTTTTTGAATTCGACCCCGACCATAAATTAAATAAAAGTGAGAGCAAAAAACACTTGGCTATAAATGGATACAACCCTACAGTCTTTAGTCAGAAGTGTTGTCCCACTAACCTGAAAGCCAAAGCAGATAGTCGGGACAACGCTGAACATTGAAGCCCATGAGCTGATTCTAAATAAAAATAAAAACAAAAATGATCATCACACAGCTTTTACTTCACTGATCTCCTAAAAGGATTTATTTAAAGGGACAGTTCAACCAAAAACGAAATATCTGTCATCATTCACTTACCCTTGTGTTATTACAAAACTGTATGACTTTCTTCCGCAGAACACAAAAGAAGATATTTTGAAGAAAGGGCGCCGGCGCCAGTTCACTTCTATTGTATGGACACAAAACCAAGTGAATGGGTGCCGGTTAATAATATTCTTCAATATCTTTTGTACTCTGTGGAAGGAAGAAAGTCATACAGGTTTGAAATTACAAGTTTTTTTTATTTTTGCGTGAACTATCACTTTAATTTATTTAAGCACTTAACAAAGTAAAGGCCACCTGGATGATGTTGAAGAATTGCTGTTATTCTTTACAAAGTATTCTACCTTTTTTTTTTAAAGCTTTCTCACTCCAGACTTACCCACTGCTGTAAAGAGGTGACAGATTGATCTCATGGACCGGCCTCGTGTGGTATTTCACAATGATGGCTACAGTGAGATAGGCGGCTGCAAAAGTTCCAATAACACTGAACAAAAGTAAATAAAATGATTACAAAAAATATAATTAAGGGATAATTTAACATAAAATAAACAGACAGTGACACCAGAACTGACATCAGTCTGAAGGGATTTATATTGCCGTTATGTCAAGCTACGCATTATTCTGCTTCGTATGACTTGATCTGCACAACACTTAATCTAAGCCTTGAAACACACCTGATACTTATTAATACTTATACGTACTATTAAAAGACTGTCTGTTTTGATTCGTGAACCGTATTTGTCAACTGACTCATAAGAGAAAATATTCTCACCTAGTATATTTCTGTATGCTAATCTCCTTAGGTACAGAGAGAGGAAAAATGAGAAAGAGACATAGGAGAAACAGGGCAAATCTCTGGTCTGTGTACCAGTGGTACGGCATCTCAGATTCTGGCAAGCCCGTGATTAACTCATACATGGAGATACACACTGTGGAAAAATATACGGCAATGCATCGACACAAGGACCGTTAATTTAGAATGCAAAACCCGCAAGAGAAATGAACCCACAATTTCATTATATTGCTCACATGTCTCAAGCTGGTCAGCCACTATGACCAGGAAAGCAACAGATATGATGAAGAGATTGAAGACATAGCAGATCTCACAGAGCTTGCCTAGGGAAGGACCGCACATGTAAGTGACCACAGCCTGATATGTGTTTTGTCCACTTATAGAAGACGAATAGCCCAGGATGACCAGACCACTGATGAGGAACACAAGAGAAATCTACAGAAGAGAGTCACACATCATTACATTGTGAACATGTTTTGAATGAACTTCAATCCACACGCCAAATAACTATATTAAAATGATAAAGATCATGTTGATATCATCAATGAAATATACCAACCAGTGCATCAGATATTCAAACAAGCAGTACAAGATTATTTAGAACCACATGGTTTTACTACAAATAATATTGTGTTGACAAAATGTTCATTCTGCCAAATGAATAAATGTAAACTAGTTATAAATCCATATTATTTTGGGAAGGGTTTATTGTAGCATTTACGCATCTACTTGCCAGTTCCACGGTGACAGCGAAATGAATTCCTCCAGCCTTCTCAAACGCCCAGGGGAAGATAAGAAGTCCTGCCCCCAGCGCGGACTTGAGCATGATGAAAATCGCTCCTAAAGAACCTAATTTTTGTCCATCTGTGTCCAGCGAGGATTTTGTTAACAAGCTGATGCTTTCTATTGCCAGTTCTTCCATGCTTGAAAGTGCGGGTCTGTGTCAACGCGCTGCGGGAATTCAAACTTTGTGTCATGTGCAAGAGGCGTTTTCTTTTCAAACATACATCAACGCCGTACATACATCAAAGTACCGCGAGAGCGGTGCCTGCTAATCGCTCTCGCGGTACTTTGATGTCGGAAACACCTGACGGCCGTGTTGTTTGACTGCGCTCGTGTAACATTTGTTCAGATTTAAAAATACATGTAGGCCTACAGTTATGTTATAGCATATTTTATTTAGCATGTTAAATTTGCATTCAGAATTCTTGTAATTTTGAAAAGTGCCAACTATGTCTAAAACTTTTTTCTCTCATTATGAGTGATGCATTAGGGGGGGTTAATCCTAAAAACAGATTTATTCTGCGTTAATAAGTAATCTTGGGCTAAAACGTGTTATATAGTTACGCTCAGTGTTGGGTAAGTTACTCTGAAAAAGTAATGAATTACTAGTTACTCATTACATATTCAATAGTGTAATTAGATTACTGTCCAAATTACTCTGTCCAAAAAGTATTTAATTACTCATTACTAATTACTTTCTGTTCAAGTATAGACATGAAACGGCTTATTTAATTCATTCAAATAAATAATATTATTAACTGACCGAAGTATTACAAATGTGAGAATTATACATTAAAGCACAGATTTTAAAGTAAGAATTTGAATTTTGATGTCAATTACACTATTGCACACGCATATATTTAACAAAGTATTAAGTTTAATTACATCAAAAGTAACTGTAATTAAATTACAGAAAACATACGAGTAATCCCTTACTTTTCTTTTTCAAAGGAAAAGTAATTAAAATACAGTAACTAATTACTTAGTAACTAGTTACACCCAACACTGGTTACGCTGCATAAGAAACGTGTATTTTATTCCTTGAGGTTGGTTTTATTATAGCAAAAAAAAGACTTGGTCACATTTAAGTGGGTGTCTTCAATTTCATTGATTTGTGTAAAGCATCTTTTTTACGTCATAGGATTCCCAGTCATTTTATGAACATAATCGATTCTTAGTTTTGTCGAACTCATGATGTCTATAAGTATTAAAAACATTGCGAGTAATTTGTCTTGAGGTCGTGTGTAGGGTGTGCAGGATAACCTACATTTCACAACATGCTTACCAGAACACTGGATAAGTTTGGTGGCTTACTGTCACTACACATCATAGCCCGAGCGAACTAGACAAGACTCAGGACTATTGGTGAAGAAAATCACAGGCATGGTTGGGAATTCCTAGAAATGGGCAATAAGTGGGACATGTGACCACCCGTATGACAAGCTTTTAGGATATCCTTTTAAGTACATAGAACTGGTCGGACTTAGTTCTCATGTTCCATCTCATTAACCTCCATTGAAGTTTGTCACCAGAAAGAGACAGGTGGGATTTTCACAGGCTTTCCTTCCCATTAAAAATGGATCAGCACTGAGATTCGGAAAGAGCACCCAGACTCTGATGGAATTAGTCAATTTTACACAGACCTCAGGCAAAAAGCACAGGCGACTACAGGATTGCTTAGCAGACGGTGTTGATAGGATTTAAAAATACGTAGGATGAAGGAGTGTTTCTTTTTGTTGGTCTATTCCAACATTCAATTACAAGACTACAGCGACAGTCTTCTGAATGCTTTTGTATCTTAGAAGATTGGATTGATTATATTCCTTGCACCTCAGTATCAGTGACCTCCAAAACTAATTTTAAAAGTCTGACCCAGAATTGAACAGAAATTCTTCTGGCCCCCTCCTTCCACAGTTGCGGACATACTTCATGACTCAAAGATAAGATAAATAAATGGGTTGGGTACAAAGCATTATTAAAAATATAATCCACTACTTCTTGACCTATGCCGTGAATATGTTTGTTACCTATTATGAAAATATATCACAACTATATGCATGTAACGACGCGATAAGGACAACTAGAAAAAGAGATGGCGTCAGGCCAAATATGGCCCTCATCCAAAAGAAAATTCTGAGCAGTACAATATTCATCCATATCAGAGGGCTAGACAAACATTGACAGCATAATTTATCTAATGCAAACAAAGGACAAACAGGTTCATTCATCATTGACAGCAGCAAAAAAAAACAAGTCTATAGTCATAAATACCTGACAGTTTAGCTGAAGCATCCTTTAGAAAAACCATTTGCTAATTGTTCTTGCCTATTCTTTGTAGCCCTTAAGACTTAGAGATCCATTACAAAGACAGAGACAAGGTTTCTGGTTTATATCAGATGGGATATATTTTAAACATTGATTCTCCGCACCAACAACATTGAAATCCTGATGGCTATTTACAAAGATGTAAGCACACACCCATTTTATAAAAACAGATTTTGACAAAATACAAAAACAAGGACATGGAAATTCAGTGTGTTTGAATAGGCAACTGAATGGCTGGTGTCCATTTTGACATACAAAACAAGGGTCAATACTCAATTAATTGTCAATAAATTAAAAAACAAAACATTCCTCCATTTGGTCGCTGAATTGAAAGGCATTTGTGGAAAAAAGATTGGAGAGGGAATACTGATGTCCAGGTGAGGGTCTTATCTGGGCGCAGGTGGCAGGTTCATCATAAGAACATGAAACCTTTCAGAGTTCAATCTCATCACCACAAGCCCAAAGTAACAAGCACACCTCAGGGAAAACTGTTCCCTGTTTGTCCAGATGTGGCATAATCTTGTGTGGCCATTCAAACTGAGGGGTTTCGGCTGGGGGTTTGTTGTGACTGTTGTTGAAGGTAAAGTGGCCGTTTCACTCTGGGTTTCCTACGCTTGGGTTTGTTCTTGCCCTTGGTCAACTGCACCACGAAGAAGGAAAGCACGACCATGGCACCAAGAAATGCAAACACTGGGATGGTCTGGCCTACTTCTTGATTATAGCGGCCTGGCATTATTCCTGAAAAAACAAAGATTGTTTAAAGTACTCATTTTCTTTTAAGATTTCTATGTTTATTTTCTGATCAAGTTTTTTTCCTCACCTCCTGGGATGTCCCAAGCTCCACTTTCCCCAGGAGACAAGGGTCGAACCTGAGGCCGATAAGGCCTCACATTAGGCAAAACCACCTTGTCCAGGTCAACTGACAGAAGCTTCTGGTGCTTCCACAGATTGCTAAAAATGGAAAAGAACAAACTTACGATGAAATTTCTTTATTAAAAAAGGAAATCCATTAATAAGATTCATCTCTATTCACTCTGCAGTAGTTGAGAATGGCTCCGTTCTCAACTGTACTGACCTGGGAGCAGTTTCATTAAGTGGTTGGGGTTTAGCCCAAGACAGATGAGGGCATGCAGGCAGTGGACGTGGCTTAGGGTCACCCAGATGAGCCTCCAGCACTTTGGAGTAACGGTAGAGGTGATTACCTAATAGAATTAACGAGAAAAAGATTAGTACTCCTATACACCCTGTAGGGGTGGGCGATTTAGCTTCAAAATTTGATCACGAAATTTCTAGAATATTTGCGGTAATGATATTTATGGCGATATAGAAAACATATGGAACAATGTTGTATTGGTGATTGCAGCTGGCAAGCAGCAGTATTTAATAGTGCAAACAATATGAGAGCTTTTATCAAAAGGTGGCAGCAGCAGCATTATAGTGCAAAAGCAGTGACTAGGGATGTCACGATCACAGTTTTTGTGGCACGATCCCAGTCATTTTGTTTTGAGTATCTGCCTAACCCAGAACTGATCCGATACTTGTATTTTGGTATTAAATTGTTAAGATTGAACGAAGCTCAGTTGTGAAAGCGGCTGTTCCGTTGTCATTTCCACAATGCAGGCACAGCTGTATGTCACAGCTCAAGCTCTCGTTTACGAAACTTGCATGATGGCAATGCTGATCAGAAATGATCGGGCAAAATGTAGCCGATTGGCTTGGGACATCCCTAGTGACAGTCTTTAATTTCCGTCCACCTAAATCTTCCTCGGAGTCTCACATGATGCTGCTGTTCCTCTCAGACAGGTGTTGTTGTATGCGATAGGGAACGTAAATGCATCTTACATCATCGCATCGCTATATCATTGATATCGAGAGATTTGCGATAGGACACTTATTTTTTCATGTAAAATATGTATGATACGGCACACCCCTAACAGCCGGTGTGTAAAGACAAAAAAATACTAGAACGTACCTTCCAGTCTTTGTGGTAATGGCCTGTCTGCGCCTGTAGGGGGCACCATTCTGTTTTTAGAGTGCATGAGGCTGGGTGGAGTCATGCTATAAGAGGTGTATTGCAGCAGAGCATCCAGAAGCCAAAAACAGTCTAAACAGAGAATTACATTGTAAAAGTGTGAAGAGATGTACTGAACACAATTTGACACGTAACTATGCTGTGAACATACACATTACCTTTCTGTCTGTGACTGTCATCGATGCAGTTGGAGTCTCCGTAGAGTACTATGCGTCCTCCCCCTTCAATGGGTGTTTGGTACAGTCCAAGCACCGGCACATTTTCCACAACTGCAGTCTCTTGTTTCAAGACCTCCAGTCCTAGAAATTTGAGGATGTCAGATAACAATAACAAGAGGATGAAGAAACAGTGAGCGCTTTTAGTCAGTCTCCATGGATACAGCAGTGAAGTGAGCTGTGTACCTTGATCCTTTAAGGTATGACCAATAACAATCCCATCTTCTGGAAAACGAGCGATGCTGCACCCAGAGGCATAATACACTACAAAACAAATGATACATATGATTTAGACAATTGATTTTAATATATAGAGACAGTAGTGCACTAAATAAATGTAAAAAGAAAATTTATTTTTGATTCCAGAAAGGTTGCTTCAATTAATATATCTTTATAAATGGTCAATCATTTTAGAGGAAACATGTGTTTGAGCAAAGTGCACTGATTCAGGTAGCAAAACAAAGACATAGAAATCATCTCACTGTCATGATCTGCCATTGTAAAGTCTCCCTCATATAGGCCATCACTAAAGGCCATACCCCACAAAGAGATCAGGTCATTCAGTGCTGGCACATTAGCGCCCCCTGTGTCCGGCATCCACCATTGCCTGCAGAAACAAAGAACAATCAAAATGTACCTTTATTTGATTTAAGAAATTGTGTAAAACCTAGTTCTACATTTAACATTTAGTCCATTTCGAATATCATTTAAGAGACAAGGAATGATGTAGTATTTAGTACCTGGTGTTCTCATCATAAAACTTGACTTTTCTCATGACTGATGTATTGTACCAGTCACTAAAAATTATGAGAGACAGCCCATTTTCTATGTCTCTTCTCAACTTGGTGATCTCTTCTGGGAAATATTCTTCCTCACTGTCCACCATCAGCAAGGTCCCTAAACAAACATACATAGGCATAACAATTAATTTAAGCAGGTCTTTAAGTTGCATTCTATCACAAGACAAGAAGAATCGGGAAAACCATTCATACTTATTAAAAGGGGTTTCTTGGATTAACACTTACCATACTGACTGGCATCGAAGCATGTGATTGGTGCCCCCAAGACCTCAATAAAATAGCCCATGCTCCGAAGGTGCTGGTACATGTCTCTAAAGTTGGTATGAATATGATCACCATTCCTTTAAAAAATGAGAGATCAAGAAAATAATCAACATCCTTTTTTCAGGAAACAAATTGATATTGAGGTGTAAACAATGGCATCCTCTATTCTTTATATAAATTTGCGACATTATCTCACCAGTCAAGAGGATCGTTCTTCATGCGCAGGTTGTCTCTGGGAAAGTATCCAGGGGGGTAGCGAAGGTTATGGTACTGATCCCACAGGACCCTTTTACTGCGTGGGGGAGTGGGAACAATCTTCACCTTCACTGGTAGTTTCACCGTGGATGTCATCTCACCACCTATTGCTGACTGCAGACAGAAAACAAGAGACAACAATTGCTTACAATCTGTTATTTAACTGCACAATGTACCCTTTAGACCAGTGGTTCCCAACCTTTTTTCCTTGGGCCCCCCCACGTACATGTATGACAATCGGAGCCCCCCAACCCTCGTGTGTGTGTGTGTGTGTGTGTACACACATAATTGCTACTCACATACACATATATAGATAGTAAATATAAATAAATGAAACTAAATAATTTAATCATAAATTAGATAAGATTTTAATGACATTTTTACTTGAATACGCAAAAAAATGTTCAGGTTAGAACCGTGATGGAACGCGAGTGATTAGTGTCAACTGCGATTTTTTATCGAGTTTTATTATGTTTGTGTGGCCGGCAGTCGACCATGAGGAAGCGGCCGGGCATTCTACTTTCGGTTTGTTTGTTTTAATAAAAGTTGCCTCCTTCCTTCCTTACTTGGAACGGTGTTGCAACATTTCTCTGCTATTTTTCCTTGTGATTTTTATGTTGACACGAACATTGACGCCTGACAGAGGACAATTCTCACGTGAGTCTCATAGCGAGAACAGCCAATGTGAGTGCTTCCAGCTACCGCAACCCCTGGTCTGCTGGAAATTGAAATAATTATTTAATAGAAAATATAACTATTTTTGACTGCATTATTCTGGCATTGTAGGCACGTGGGTTTTAAATAAAATGATTAGTGGAACATTTTATGCAACTTTATTTAACCTCAGTTTGTATGTCAGCCCCCGCGCCCCTCATGTGAACTCTGGCGCCCCCCTAAGGGAGTCGCGGGCTCCGGTTGGGAACCACTGTTCAAAACATAATCTAGCAGACACGGTCATTCTGTTACTCACATCATTCTCTGCTGGCGATGCAACCGTGACCATGACATGACCCTGAGCGATGCCTTCCCATGATGCAGCTTTCTTGGCCACAGATATTGAGACAGCCAGGTATCCAGCCCAGGGCCAGAGCACTGGCGAGTAAGATACTGCAACGTCTACATAATCCCCATTCTGAGGAATGTACGGCTGCCAGATGGGCTGTGTTAAAAAAATAAGACGTCTTTATTGAAAATTAATCTTCATTAGTTTGATGATTCAGATTTTTACTTGTTATCTACCTTGTCCACAATCCTTCCCGTCACGCCCATACCATTTAGAATGGTCACGTTGACAATAGTTGGCATGCCGCCGTAGTAAATGGGTTGAGAACAGTAGGGCCACATGTACGGGCACTCGGTCAGGTCTATGTAGCTAGGACTCAAACTGAAGAATAAAAAATTCATTGGATGACACTGACCTCACTGAATTGCCTCAAATGTATTCCATAATCAGGCTTTGGGTGCATCAGAGGCTACATTTTAATGAACCATGATGAGCATAAATTAATAAAGAAGTGTGAATTGAGAATCCAAGCTACGTGAGCAGAATGCTAGTTAATGAATAGGGTGAACGGTATGAGTACTGTGAGTACTTACAATGTAAGTCGCTTTGGATAAATGTGTCTGCCCAATGCATAAATATAAATGTATGAGAAATACCTGGCTTGTGGCTTGTAGCTGTTAAGGATCTGGTAGGCTCGGAGCAGATCGAGTTTGCCATGGCCTTGCTCAAACATGTTGACCCCCGGCAGCCTGCGAGCTGACGCGATCAGAGCTTGTTTCATGCTGGCTGGGTTTATCAACTCTCTGTTCAATACAGTGCTAGAAGACATTTTAAAAAGAGTTTATATAAAAAACAAGCGATATGGAGATCATCTTGTATGACTTATATCTTGCAAACATGACTCAGAGGCCATAAATCCAAACAGATGGATAGAGTCAAGAACTATAGATGACTTAAAATAAAACAACATTGCTCTCATTTTCATGAGGATCAACAAACACAATCTTCACAAAGAAGAGGATACAAATCTCCTCCAACATTTGCAAAATAAACACCTTTGTTCGCACACCAGTCACTAGCAAGTCTGATCACATCAATTGCAAAGCATTCTGGTCATTTGCTTTTACTCTTCCCCTTACCTAGCAAGCAGTGTGACAGCTCCAGCCACCACAGGTGATGCAACACTGGTGCCCGAGAGAGAACGACAGCCTTCCTTCAACCCAGAGCCGCGTACACCCGAGCCATAAGTCACGATGTCAGGCTTCACCCTGCCATAGCCACCCGGCAGTTCCTGATTAACAGATAGCACAAGACTCTAAACAATGATGAAACCCAGTCAACACGAGAGACTGACAGAAACCGTGATGAGTGGGAAAGTGTGCAGTATACGTAACAATCCTGGAGACAAGATTCAAAATTCTACCATCCTTCACAGCTTGCTAACATTGTATTGATATACAAACCAATAAAAAGTATTAAAGAGTGCTTGTCACACAGTATTTAATAATTTAAAAAGTACAGCGTTTTTCCCATTCCATGAAAAACAGTGAATTTGGACATCTAAGGTTTTGGGAGGACAGTGATGCTATTATACATTTACAAAGCCTTAAAATCTTTGAACTTCCTCAAGGGTTCAATAAAGAACTGTAACGGAGCCCTTTGAAGTGTAGAGAACTCAATCTATTCGGTGAGAAGTCCATGAATGCTCCAACTTTGTGTTTGGAGAAAGATGTCCGCTTTTTAGGACAATTCAAAATGTGCATGTACTGGCAAGCCTCATGGCAGCTGGACGAAAATATGTAAACACACCCATGTAGTCATGCCACGAGATGAGAACCTGGCAATGTTGTCCTCAAAATCAATCCCTCCCACACCAATAACATCCATCTGATCCGCAGGATTGTTCAGGGTCCTGGAAGACATAAATGAATCAATCAATCCTGTTGGTCGAATGTAATTGTACTTGTCCTTGGACTGAAACACTTACCCGTACAATGGACCATCATTGCCAATAGCAGACACCATGATCACCTTGTTGGCCGTGAGCTCCCAAACCTTATTGAACACAGACAGGAGAGTGGAGCAGTGAGAATTAACCGTACTTTCCCCCCAGATTTCATTCGCTTTATTTCGTTCTATACCTTATCTACAAACGGATGGTCCATGAAGTCTGGCCCCCCTATACTGAGGTTTAAGACATCAATCTTTTTCAGGATGGCATAGTTGAAGGCATCTAAGAACCAGGAAGTGTAGGATACCTAAAAGAATACAGCTGATCAGATGTGTTCAAGGCATGTTACATAGCTAATCTTATTAAAGTATACTCGAACTGAAATGTTTGTGCGATACCTGGTTATTGGTAAAAACCCTGAAGATATGTAGCTCTGAATCAGGAGCAAAGCCCTGGCATTCTCTCATGCTGGCAATAACTCCAGCCACAAAGGTACCGTGACCCAACCCTGCAGAAGGAAACACAAAGATAAAATAAGCAAAGGCAGTTTGTCTGAGTTGATTTAGTCAACTTCACACAGAGCTCAACAAACGCCCTACCATCATCCAGTGTTTTCTCATTGGTCCAGTTGGTTCTTTCCTTAACATTCTTAAAGTGGGGATGCTTCTCACTCAGCCCAGTGTCAAATACAGCTACCTTCACTCCGGAGCCTGTATAGCATCACACAGACAATACAACACAATATATATATTTCTCAAATCCGTATATTCTAAATGATTAGAAGTCATGTAAATACACACACACCAGTGTGTCCCATCTGCCAGAGCACATCTGCCTGCAGTATCTGGGCGACGTGTCTGGGGATGGCCCGTAGAAGACGCCTACTGGAGTGTCTGCCTGTGGCATGCCAGAAACCAGAGCTCAGAGACAGACTGGTCCTCCTAAGCGGCCTTGATGATTGCCATGACTGCCACTTCTGAACCCAGCGCGTGTCATTGCATTGGGATCCTCCATCAGTCCCCGCTGAAACAGAGGCAGAAAGAAATGAGAGCGATATTAAAGCCCATGGTCCATTTTAGACAGAGACACAACGTGATGCACATCATTCATAGCACACCATTAGCATTTTAATTCCACCCTTGAATAATTGCGAGTTGGAGAAGAAACAACACCTTGCAAGCCTTTATGGAAAGCTTCACATTTATGTAGATGAGAGAAGGTAAAGACTGAAAGAGCTCTAAACAAGTGCAGACGAAGCACTTGAAAGGGAAACGTAGGTGTGAAAGCGTGGCCGAATTACCGGAGCTAACCGCTTCGACCAGCATCGACATGTCAGGCTTCCTCTTGGGTTGATTACTGCTCATTAATTCCCCCTGGAGCCAGACCAGACTACAACACATGCTGCAATTATATTACATTTTAATCTCTGGCTCACGCTCCTGTACAGTTGACCCTGACATCATTTACATGATAATTAGTTGCATTTATACCCTTTAAATCATGATGGGGATTATCCTTAAAGGCACTATGGCTTCTGTAAGAGGAACATAAATACATTCTTTGCCGCTATTAGTTGGGTCTCTTTGTCTCAGATATGGCCTAGAATTGTGACCGAAGAAAAAAGATTTGAAAAGACACAACTATGTTGGCATGCAGACTGGTGAGGTCAAAGGAAAAGACTGATAGCATTTACACTGAAGGAATAGTAGACCAAAATATGAAAATTCGCTCATAAATCTGGGATTATTCGAGTAAATTATATGGCAAACAATACAGTTTTTTTAATACATTAAAAAAATACATTAAAAAAATTGCAACAAAGCACATACATTCCTTAAATCAATCCAAATTACATAGTAATTGTAGGAAAGCAAACTGTTCTGGGGAACTTTTGCCTACCATTGTAAATTTCCATAATATGACAGTCAAGGGTGGCCAAGAATTGTTTTGGTTAAAAGCATTCTTCAAAATATCTTCCCCTGTGTTTATCAGAACAAAAACTTATACTGATTTGGAACAACTCGAGGGTCAATAAATAATCACAGATTTTTTTTTTCAGCCGTTCTCTGTAGTCCTTGAAAAGAGAATTCTGTTAAAGACAATATCTCGCTTGTCATTTGACTTTGAGCTTCATCGTTTTGCAGATATTGTTAATGCTCTAACAGCAGCATTACACACTAAATAAAGTATGAAAATTGGCATTACGGGGAAGGCACCTTAAAGCGCTTTGTTAGATCTGTACGTGTGCTCCCTGGTAGTCAAAGCATTTTTTGTGCTTAATGTTATAAAGACAAAAACAATTGACTGTTCTTTTGTTGCTGTTGTTAGGCCCACCACAAAAACTAAAAAAGGAAGCATTTTACAGAAGCACAGGGCCTTGTGTAAAGGGACTCTGGTAAAAGAAGCTGTTAACAGAGAGGAAATGGTGGTTAATACACCGGATCTGAGCTAGTAAACAGTAATCTGTCTCCTGGAGTTCTTCACACTGACAGTGAATTTGCATGGTGGTGAGACTTCTTATTTAGTCTAGCAGTGGGGAACTCACTGAGCAAAGACACAGCAATCGTTCACCTAAAGCTCTTCTGAGAGCCATTTCCTCCACCCCATGCAGTATACAAACACTACCAATTCAATTCACCCCCTACTGTGGCCGCCTTCCTTCCCGCAGCCACCCAAAAGAGCCAAATTTATTACCAGACATTTCAACTCACACAACAGCTGCCTGTTACCTGTGCACAACACCGTAAGGTTCAAGTATGACCACAGAATTTATGAATACACACTCCACAGAACACGCAGAATGTACAATGCTGAGAAGTTGATAAACCAGAGTTATACTTTATTGAAATATCTATTCGCATTTCACTGCATTTGTTTTTCTAATCTCAAAATAATTACACGCTTAGGAAGGCTGATTTAAAATCAAAGCAATGCATATGCGTTTATGTCACAAAGAAATTCGGAACAGAGAGCACACTGAGAATTATGTTTCTTTTGGCAGATCCGTGCACTGGAAATTAAGTTATGTAAGCAACGTTTTGTCAACCTTCTATAGCAAGGGTGACATTTATTGATTGTACCTCTTTATGAAAGACAAAAAAAGTTTATTAGAATGTTTCTTTTTTCATTTTGTGGTAATCTATTAATTAAAGCAATAATCCATTCAAGGATAAAGATGCAAGCATGCTCCGGCAAGACTATACTTGCAATATAACATGAACTCTCTTACAGCTTGAGTTTAATATAGTATAATACTGGAGTTCAGTGGTGCCCATGTGCTAAATGTGTGTGCTTTCAGGAAACATAACGACTTACAATCAACCAGTTTTAGGCTGCGAAGAACCATGCGCTGAGGCGTCACTCTCTTAATGTAAGGGTGATCCTGGAGGGTGAGCAGGCTGCTGCGGGCCTCCTGCCGTATCTCCACCACCTCAAAGTCGCTGGGGAAATCGCTGGCGGGATTGTCCCGCTGCACTATGCGCCAGTTCACCACATCCACATCTCGCAGGGCTCTGCTGATGAAATGCTTTCGAGCCTTGGCTGTGAAGTAACCGTTAAACGCAACGATGTATTCTAGAGGAGAGATGAAAAAAGAAAACCTATGAGATGATTGAAAATTCAGTTCTCACAAGATAAATACAAGTGCATGGATTCATGAATGCTCGCAATGTCTACAAAGTTAGGCAAACAGCAGGCGTTAAAATGAAAGAGGGAAACAAGTTGTCAACTCATTATTCAAACGGCTTAATCTTGAGTCAACAACTGCACATTATTATAAAAATACAGGTTGTGAATACAACAGCATGGTGGGTGTAGAGGAGGAACAGCCAACATCCTGATTGAGTTTATGAAATTTATTAAGCAGTCATTTATTTTTGGGTGCAGCAATTTCATTTGTTATATAGCAGACACAAGCTTAATGTGAATAATAGAAACATGGGAAAATAGCAACATGGACAAGTTGCGTGACGCCATTATTCTCGACATAACATGAATAAATAAGCAGATTAGAAAAGTCACATGAAGTTAGAACTATATGAGAATGAATACAAAAATATCACAAGCAAACCAATTCAATTGAATTTAAATCGTTTCCATTAGAAGAAACCACTACTACAGAGAGGTTTTACCAGTCCCACAATTCATAGCCATGATTAAAGGAAGCAGAAATCGTTTAAATGTTAGAAGATAGCACAAAGGGTGCATTCATAGATCAGTAATAAGGCCACTATAAATGTTGTCTTATGTTCAGGTCTTGTATGCCCACACACACACCACACCCAGTGCAGTGAAATGTGGGCCTTCGAAAACAACACTGGACCTAGATGAAGTCCAAGGAACGCATTGCCCACACCCTGGGCCAGTTGCCAATGAATTCAATGCACAAACACAGGCACACACACACACACTCAGATCAGAGGGCATGGATCTAGCCTATAAATGGGTAGCCTGCTGACAAGAGTTGCAGTACAGTGGAGTACATTACACTAGAACACAGAGACAGACTGTTTGACCTGAAGCTCTCAAGCTCTGTCCTGCCCTAAATTACAGGGCATGTGTAACAGCTGCTTTAAACCCACAATAAACTCCCTAAACATTCCGCTTTCTGTGCAATAAACTCTCATTGTCAACACTCGTAACTAAATTATAGCACTAAAATATATAAACATGAGTGGTATATGAGCCACGAAAATTCTGCATTCTCCTAGTTACAAACCAAGAGCTTCAGTCTTCAAACATACTTTAGACAAACTACATACAAACTCAAAAATACTAATGTTGTTGGAGCACGAGGTTATTTGCTTAGTTGCTTAACTAGTTAACAAAAACTATAACAACTTTTTAGTGAACTGTAATAAAATCGACCAAAATTAAATACCTAAACAAAATAAAATTACAAATGTTGCCTCAGCTATAAACTAAAATGTTTAATTTGAGTCAATAAAATTATAGACAGAAAATAATATATATATATTAAACAAATTATAAACAACAAAATGTGTTTCTTTCGGATTCTTAAAATTTGTTTCAATAAAATGTACATTTTGTGATTGACCGATTTTAAATATCTCCACCGATAATAATGTGATGTCTGCCGATGCAGATTCTGAAGATCAAATTAATATTTCTTATTTCTTAATGTTATTAATTAATATAATGACTACTAATATTGAACATCAAACAGCTATTTTCGATATACAAAGCACAAATTCATTGTATTTTCCTGTCCTCTTTTGATTATCAGTTTATATCTTTCCAGATTATTGGCTATTTTTAAACTATCTGCATGAAAATTGCTTTTATTGACCGATGCATATTATTGTCCAATAAATATGTGCATCTCTAGTAAAATTATTTCATTTTTCTTTTAACAAACCAAATATAAAAATCCTGGATCAGGATAAATAACAGCTTTGACTTTTAAAAATAAAAAACTTCTCTCCTTCGCCACTTAAAATTGTATACATGAGCATGTTAAAAGCCACAAACAGGGAGAATCCCAGTGCTGTTACACTAAATATAAAAATCGAAATATATATAAAAATTCATGGAACGGCGATAAATTGTAAGATTTAAAAAGAAAATTAAGAAACTGTTTTATAAACACATAATTAAAAAAAATCACTTACAACTACCTACACTTATGATAAACAACAAAAAATAATGACATCACTTACCATGCTTGACCACTTTGGTAGAAAAACCCAGTTTTAATGTGAACTGTGAACAGTTTGGGTTCAAGAAAGCATCAGCATCCAGGGATGGAGGAAAGGGAGTGGAAAAAGGTCCATTCTTTTCCTCTGTGCCCACCAGAGAAAACTGAACAACCAACATGCCCCAAAGCAAGCACAGTCCCGGGATCATGACCCCTGTGGTCCGTTTCGGTTTATTTACCATCATGTTTTCTTAAAGGAGTTTTGGAGTTTTAAAAAAGCTTATGTCCAAAACAAAGATAGCCTGAATAAACCATGGCTTGAGTTCATTTCTTTCGGCGTTTTCTCTCCATTATGCGTTTGTGTCCCAGTGGAGGTGATCAGTGTAGTAGCCTAAAGAGAAGGAGAGAGGCCATCTTCACTTGAGAGAAAAACAAACTACAGAAGGTCAGGAGGGGTATTCATCTGTTGATAGGTTTTTTCACAATGCCTACGATGTTTCTCCTCTTCCTGCAGACAGACATGAAAAAAAACAAAGGTTTAGGTAACATGAATAACAAAAGTTTGCATTATAATGGTTCTATCAGACAGAACCCCAAAGCTGGAATACAAGAGTTGGTCAAAGGTTAATAAAAACCATCAAAGTAAAAACATTCTTCTGACTTAACTAGACCAGCCATATGATGATTTTTAACTGTTTTAGAGTGACACTTGCAATCAGGGCTGTATTTTTCTGGAAAATACAGTCCCCCACCCACAGATCCAGAGACTTTATTTTCCTAACTCCAGGCTGTGAACTCATGTCGCACAAGAGGTGGTGGGTTTACCTCAAACAGCCTTGCACTGTTATATAATTTAGCCTACATCACATCCTGGAGTATAGGTATTGCTTCCAATATGCAAACCACATGGCTCCTAAATCAGACCGACCCAGTAAATTACAGATGCATAAAAAATGAGCAAAAAAACAATGAATGAAATGATCCAAATAAACAAATCTCAATTAAATGGCTTAGCATATAGTACATAAAGCATATAGTACTGTAACAATAATTAATAAAGATATGTTTTGTCCCAAATCAAAAGTGCTTTATTTTTTGACTGTCTGTTAGTTTAAGCATTGGTGGCTGTACTTTGATTTACATGGATTATATGGATTACATGGACATCTGTTGGTGTGAATGCTAATACTTTGCCAAAAGCAAGTACTTAAGACAATGCGTATTTTATTAACGAAAAGAGAGACTGTATGAAAAAACATCTTCAACCGTACATTTAACTAAACTCAAGTAACGTATACAAGCACAACCATATTAGTGTAACTACCAACCTAAAAACAAAATAAGTAAACTTACGTTACATCTTGAACAAAGAGTGTGATTGACACATGCAGTATAGTGAACTGAATGGATGCAGTTTATAGATACAGCAACATTTCTCGTACTAAAAGTAAAGCATAAACAGGAGTACTTGTATGAAATGAACTTGGACTGGCAATAATACTTTGCCCGATTAGATATGATAAAACCGTCAAGTTATGACAAAACACAGCTGACTAGCCAGCTAATGAGAACATCGCTAGCAGTTTTTGGTACATATAATCACAACATGACTTTTGCGTACCGTTAAGCACTCTTGGGTGCTTGTTGGTCACACACTTCTGGAACTGACATAGCTTCAACTGTAATGTTTTGTCTCTAAAATGGACAAACATGTGGCCTCGCTGCAATCCTGCTACATGCTAACAGCTAGCATAGCATAAGAGTCCTAACACACTATCAATAGACACCACATAATAAATACTTACTGGATTAAACACGATGGACGAAACGGTTAACTGCTCGTCAGAACCGTTCTTAGCCTCAATACTTATCGGAACTGTAGAATATAGTGTTCTTTCATCCTAGTGGGGTAAGACACGCACTCTTTAACTCATTTGCTTTAAGACTGTAACGTGAGAATCTGGTATTATACAAAACAAATGGTAGCCTATCAGCGATCATCGCGTCACGACTCCAGTAATGTGAATGGCCGTTCCGCCAATAGACTACGTTTGAAGCTGAAAGTTCGTACGTGATTGGTTATTATGATAGCTAGACACAATACATTTATTAAACGAGTAATGTCACAAACGAGGCACCGTGGTTTTGCATTAAAACTATTCCGGGCAATACAAATATTTCTGTGCACCACTCCATGTTTTATAAAATGTCAATGTTTTTATTCACTTTGTTTTTCTAATTTGCTCAAGTATTACACTCTTAATTTGTATGTTACTACTTTACTTCTTAAGTTGTATACCAATTCAAGCATTTCAGCTAGAACTTAAAATTGTTGATTTGTGGTTTCATTTAATACCTTAAAAATCACCCAAGAAATGTAATGGCATTATTATTTATTTTTATAAAACATCACATTTTAATAGGCATCAATAAAATTAGTGAACTTAATACCATGAGGTCATTTGAGATCAAGGAGCCTTTTTTAGGGTTTAGATGTAGAGAACAACACCGTTTTTTTAAAACTCGGTTATATTCTTATAAATACTCTTTCTTTCAGATCACCAGAGCTGATGCCAAACAAAAGTTTAAATAAAATCATCAAACTTGTGTGCATTTGAGACATTTCGCCGTTTGTTTGCTTGGTGAGCCACAATAGTCTTAATTTCATAGTGTGAGAGCATCTTCATTCCACCCGAGCTCCTCGTGCTCCAGTGGCAGTGACGTGACATACTTCAACATCTGCACCAAGTTTACAGAGCTCATCCAGCCAGATCTGTTGCTTCTGGGAGAGACGATCATTAGGGCCCTTCACTTCCACCAGCTAAAGGAACACAAGAAAACACTTTTTTATCTTTAGCACATGAAAACAAAAACAATACATAGTTCCTTTAGGTAATAAACATTTGCATAATACTAAAGTAGTGTCATGATGTACTGACAGTGGATAACAGTGAATTAAAAAATGGAATTGTGAGAATCTGGATTTCGTCCTGTCCTCTACAAATATTGCATCTGTTTTTAATACAAAGTTCATGTATCATATGTATTCATTCGTATTCATTCCTATTAATATTAGCTTCTATTCATATTAGATGTGCCTTTCATTCTTGTTGTTTAACCTCGTTTGAAAGTTCTATCATGTCATGCTGTCTTATGTTGATATAAGTATCTGTTGTTCTCCATATCAAGGTTCCTAATGATGCCTATGGACGATTGTTCTGTTATTGTAATATTAAATATGTAATCATATCTGATTGTTCAGGAGGAATAAGACTAAACCGAAAGTCTGGTGATTTTCCACTGTTTTGGTGGTTTTATATGACGCCTCCTGAGGCAAACTTATAAGTATTAGTCCTAAAATAATAAACTTTGGACTCTGATTGAACAAGCACTTGTGTCTGTGTCAAACTTTGTCTCCTGGATCCAGAAACTCTGTGTGTTCCGTCGACTAGACTCTTCAACCGTAGAATATTGTTTAGATAGGGGACATAAGAAGTCTACATTCTTTCAGGAATAAATCAGAATTCTTTGCTTACCTTGTACTTTCTGTTGGAAGTATTCCAGACTAACAGATCTGGAAGTCCTGCTCTGCAGTGCCTGTAGTCTTTTCCCATTCTGAGGACCACGCCGCTTAAGAAATGACCACCTAGACATGCCACCAGACTCTAGAAACGTGGAAAGAAAATAAGTAAAAACATGCCACTACAGGAGTCTCTTCAGAAGCCCAGTTAAAAAACTTATTTCAATGAATATTAATATATTAACAGTATTAATACTAATAATAATCACGTTCAACGTATTTGCTAATATATCCTACAAGAAAAGGGATTATTCTATTTAAAGCATCTCTTTAATCCATGTGTGATAATATCTATGGTTACTTGTGCCTGCTGTAGAGAGGAGAAGAGTTCCCAGTTTATCACCGCACACACTTTCCCCTCCTGGCCGTTCCACACATCAGCGATCAATTCCTGCAGCGTCTCCTCAGATGCCTCGCGCAACATCTCAGCGCGAGACTCGATGGCTTCCCGCCGGTTACCATAGAAACAATCAGTGTGCAAATCCAAAGGACAACTCTTGGGAAAGGGCAAGGAGTAGAAACCATCATTGTTCTGAATTACAGCGGCATGCCCTAACAGTTATGTCTGACACAAACCGCAACAGGCACTCTGCATTTACACCTTTTTTGCTTTGTACCTGGTAGGGGTTTCGGAAGACATCGGGAACCCCATCCATGAAGATAATGTCCCACATGAGGAGTCCAAACAGAGCGGAAAATGTAGAGCCTTCTCCGTGAATACCTTAAATAGGAAATACATGTAAGCAACGCAGCCCAGTATAAAAGACATGGCAGAATGCTTTCTGTATATACAATGGGCTTGTTTTATTAGAAAAAAAACTGGGCTTGGTTTAATTCAAGTGAATAAAGATATGAATAATTAAATGCGTTTAAAACAAGATATTTAACTGAAAATATGAGAATATGTCACATTTGCAAAGTAACTTTAACTGTCCTCATCACTGTGGTGTGCAAACAACGTGCTGACAGACCTTGATCAAAACCCAGAGTTCTGTAGTGTGCCAAAGCAAGATCCTCAACAGAGCACATGACCATGGTGTCTCTTTCGGTTCTGGAGCCGTCGTCCTCGTTGGCTGCTATGAGGAAGACTGATTTACCCATTCCACCCTCATGAGGAAAAAGCTGTCCTCGTATCGTCACCTGATGGAAACATATCTGAATTAATGTTGCGTATCGCACATCGTTTGTAAGATCTTTTATTTGGATATGAGATTTAATCTCATTCATACAGTTTCTCCGAGTATTGAGTAACTATGATGACAAAATAACATGCATTATTTCATTGTGCCAAACTGTATATAGCAGTAAAATTCCTCAACAATCATGAACTCACATGACAGACATCTTGCACGTGGACCGTGGGCAGATCTCTTAGCAGCAGACGATACTTCTTAAAGCTTGCAGATTCTTTCATTCGAGAAGCCCGTTGATAAAGCGACAACTGATGACCAGTTCGAACTAGCGGGTCATTGAGTCCATCCCGAATGGCATAGATGGCCTTGATATGAAAACGTCATCAAGAATGGTACAAGTACAGTTTGTAGCTAAACAATATTCAAAAAACGTTAAAGCAATGGACCGTGTCTGTTTATTTTGATATATGAGGTGTGATCTATAGCTAGGGATTTTTCAGTCTTCTGAGACCTGTCCTACAGTGTTTAATACCAACCCTAATCAAACACACCAGCAAATAAAAGTTTGGATTAGTTGTTTGGAAAATGTTGGATCTATTCTCAGCAGGGTATCAGGCTTCCTGGGGCAGGACTGAAAACCCTTGATTTATGGTACCTGCTCATGTTGTTTGAGGTGCTGTTGGAGATTAAGAGCGAGCCTGTCCCACCATCGCCCCCTGCTGTCTACACAATAAACCGACTGAGACAGAAGACGCCTGAGTTCCTCCACAGCCTCCTACATTTCAGAAACATAATGATAACAAATTCAGTAACTTGAGGAAATAGTTTCAATACAGTATTCCTTTTTATATGAAGATCATGTTCACGAGAACAAAACACCCACCTCATAGCATCGAAGTCTTTGCAAAATCTCAACTCCACGAGACAGTATTCGAGTATATGTCCAACCAACAGTGAAACATCGCAGGAAAACAGGCAGTGCCTCTTGACAACTACACACATACACAAACTACAGATTTATAACACATTGTAAAAGTTAAATATTTTTAATAACATTGTAATAATGTAAGATACTTGATCAAACCTTAAATCACAGGTGTCTTTAATCTCTTGCCAGGTGGTTTTAGCTGCAGTATAGAGACTTTGGGCGTCTTCCCAATTGCCTGCCTGCATCGCAGCAATAACTTCCTGCAGTGCACGCATCGCCATTTCATACCTGTGCAAAACACCAAAATCAAACATTTAACAAACATTTCAAATATATGAAATATAATCTCTAGAAAAAATGTATGAAATATAATATATTTTTTATTCTGAATTATCTGAACATTTGGTTATAATTTTATATAATACAAAACATCAGAACTGACCTGATGAGGTCATCTCTGTCCTGAAACAGCCTGGCTGAACGATTCACAGTGTAGTCAGGGAAAGCAAGGCGGCCAGAGTTAACAAGTAGAATAGTGTAGAGCTGCCCCTGACCCCCAGCGCCCATCTCCTCCTCCTCCAAAGTGTCTGTTAGGGAAAAGAGAAGCAACAGACGGGAGAACACAGCTCGAGATCTGCGACAGAGACGCACACAGGAGCCTGCTGCTTCTTTGGCCCTGGAGGAAAGGAAAAAACACAATGCGAAAAGTTGAATTTAGCTATAAAAATAAAGGCTATGTTTGAGAAACCTCCGCTTTTCCTCTATAACACTGGAGCCAGCATCTCTCTACTGAGCTAAATGTATTGGTCATTTGGCATGAATGCACAAGCTTACACATTTTACCTCTTGAGTATGACAGCAGCCGTGTTGTTTTGACCAGCAAACAATGACCGTCGCTTCCCCAGCTGAAGAAGTCCCTCTACCAACTGCTGTTTTTGGGTCCCGTTCCCTCCACGCCCAAGGTGGAAAGTTTTGGCCAGGTTTCTGAGCTCCGGCGCAGGCAGCAAATCCAAGACTTCATGGATGTCATGAAGCTCTGATTCTATTAACAGAAGAAACCTATAAGCTGTAGCTAAAGGCATTTGTGCACCTTTGTCAGCTTTCCTGTGGATAGACTTAAAGTTTCAAGGAGCCATTCATATGTTGATTTTCCCAAAAAAGTGTCATTTCAAGAGATACTTAAGTCATATATAATTTTAATGTAAAGTAATATAGTTAGTTACATTATTAAATCATTTTACGAACCTGTTTGCAAGAAGCCACAAGCAACCAGCTCTTGAATGACAGGGCCGAGGTCTGAACTGATCTCTGTGTATTCCACTTTATTGACCTGAAGCCATTTCAGTTTCCTTTGGAACAGACGTACATAAAGCATTTGACTGGGTGCTAGGGAAAAAGTAGACAGGTGGTGGACATGAGTTTAAATGTTACATATGGTAAATTCAAGACATTTGACTAAATACAACACAACAGCAGAAGCACTCAGACTACAATAAAAACAATAGAAGCAACCGCAAAAACATGTAAATGTGATTTTTTTAAAATTACCTGATAGTTTCTGAAAAGTGTGAATGGATGAGAAGTCATCTTCATTAAAAAGCGTCCGATCATCCTCGTTCTCCAACACGGACTCCAGGACAGTCCGAAAATTCTGCAGGTAATATGGTTGCCTGGTGCTTCGATTCTCTGAACCCTCAGTGACTTTGCTAAGCATTTCGGCCTCATCCTTTGGTTGAATACTAGCCGTCATATCAGATTCAGTATCATTGTGAGTGGTCTCCTTTTCCGTTTGAATCGCTGATGATGGAACATCACAGACACCTGATGAGGCCTCAGCTTCTTTCTTTTCCGAGCTGAGATTAGTTTCTTGTCCTCTAAAGATCGGAAATTTACCTTTATTTTGAATAAATCTACTTTTCTTGTGGACAGCGACAGTTTCTGAACTGTTTGTGTCACATTTCAGAGCCTCGTCAGATCTCCTCTTCAGTACTCTGGGCGGAGATTTCACTGAATGACAGGCAACACTACTGGTTGATGTTTCTGCCAGAACTGCCACAGATTTCTCAATACATTGTTCTTGAAGTTGGTTAGAAGCTACAGGTCCAGGTGGGAAACTGTTACCGGTCTCCAAGACACAGGATACTGATTCAAAAGTCATGTTTTCTTTCTGTGAACTGCTTAACTCCCCATTATTGGCCTTATCATCTGCAGAGACACCCGAGGTGCTTGGAAGCCTAGGTGCTCTTCTTGACAGTTTAGAAGACAAGCTTCCAAGACCAACCGTGTTGGTCTTAACATGCAAATTAGTTTCAGATGAATCTTGCTTTAGCACACAGTTATTTTTAAAATATGGGCTTGTTTCAGCTGGATTCTCCTTTAAGTCTATCCTCTCATTTTGTCTAACCTTGCTGTTAGAGGGTGTTTCGATCAGTTCCTCCTGCTTGTTTTCACTGACACGCGATGCGTCCTCCTGGTCCTCTCCAAGAAACTTCTGGCACTGGGAGTCTATGTGTTCATTGATTTTGTATCGAGGTACAAGTTTAGCACACAGAGGGCAGGCCAGTTTACATGGGGGTGTATTACTGAAAAATGAAGTTATCGAACCTTTATCTAGTCTCTCTTTGCTTGTGTTGGACCTCTTTTTCTTTGTCATAGAAAGTCTCCTGGACGCAACTCTTTTGGATGAACTGCCTACCTCAGCCTGAGACTCCATGACTCTATTCATCACATGAACCAGCTACAATAATTATATGCGACAAGCATATAGAAGACACAAGTTAAGGAGAGTGACAATGACAAAATGTAACTGTTGAGGAGATCGTTGTTAACTGTTACATACATCAAGTTCAATTGCATTCATGGAGGACACTCTGCAAATGATAACATGTGCCCTTTGTATAACTGTTACCTTAATCTTGAAGCTGACAGTGAAGAAGACTGAATTAGCCACGCCCAAAATTAAACAAGATTGAAAACATTAATGCGGAACACATATCTTAAATAGAGATTTAAATATATATTCAGCTGTTAATAAAACTGAAGTTATGTAATAAAACGAACCTGTCTGGCTATGTGTGAAATGTGAAGTAGACTGCAAGAGTATAGCGCCATTTTTAAAATTTTCAAAATAAAAGTCAATTCCGTTTGAAAGATTCTCGCTCTTTTTGCAATGTGGCTGCGGTTTAGTTTGATTAATTAAAAACATGTCTCGTAAAATATTATAGAAATATTGTTTAATTTCACGTATTTGGGATTTTTTGCCAAGAACATCAGTTGCATTTTTCTTCCACAGTGACGCGTCAGACACATAATAATTGGCTTTTCAGAAAATTTTGACTGCATTTAATATTTTGTCAAATTCTTATTCCTATAACAAAAATGGTTAAAATTAAAGTTGGTTCATATTTAAATTGGTTCATAAAAAAATCAACGTAGCCTATCCCAGAATGTTGAATCAATGTTATTTGATTATTCTTATCTGTGTTGGTCAAGGTTGAGAACAATATGGTGTAAAGGTGCAAATAAATGAATTACTGTGCAGGCATGTCCATATATATTTTTTAAATCTTTAATTCACTATTTTGAAAAAGTTAATGTACATGTTCTACCACAAATCTTCATTTAAAAAACATCAGAAATAAAGCATTTCTTTTCAAAAGATATTGCTGTTGGATTAAACTGCTGCAATGTTGCTGAAACATTAAATCATACATATTTTTGGCACTTTAAAGACCATTTTCATTACCAGTCTTATACTTACTAAAAAATCAGATTTGAACAACGAACACTCATAAAATAATTATCTTGAAAAAAAGATTTGGGGTATAGAGATATACAAACAGTGGTCTTCCCAAAATATATAATTACTTCTTTTGACATCAAGATTTATTAAAGGCATTTTAGTGGATAGTACTGAAAAGTTTGATGTAACTTATACATGATCTGTCATGTAACAGATATGCTAAGTGTTTTTCAATTTTCTAATCATTTTTCAATGTGGGCGAAAAAACAATTTAACAAATGGTTGAATTTTTCTAATAAACATAACCAAAAAGAGTAAAATATATTTTATCTAAAGTTTGAGAGAATTAAACAAGCATAAACATGAGATAATGTGAATAAAAAAAAGTTTGGAGTATCTCTTTCTTCAAACTGTGATCAAAACAAAGCCTCCAAAATGACGCTATTTTATAAAGATGTTTTCATCATTTTTAAACCAAATTAATGGCACTTGCTGTGAAATGAGACAGAACTCAAGTACATATTGCTTTTTCCCTTCATTTGTTATATACAGTTTCATAAAATGTCACATAGAATGTATTTATTCAAAACATACATTTTGAGAATTCCTAATATTATCACAGTTTTATTAATTCCACGAGAAACCATGTCTTTCCAAACGCTCCTCGTTCAGGTACACCGGAGCTTCTTTGGCACATCTTTGCTCTTTTCTGACAAAGGGGGGTAAGCTATCACAGTCTTTGATGATTGTTAAGTGGCTTAAAGATCAATAGTTGGGTTAAATGAAAGACAGATCTAACAGTGATGAATCCTCTAAAATAGAATTTTAAGTTAAAAATGCATAAATATTAAGTTTGTTCACTTAAACTAAAGAGTCCAAAAGCCAAAGACTATTTTACTCATAAAATATCGGTATAGTTTTGGGCAGATTTTAACAACTGATATTGACATTTAGGTCTTTACAAGCAAGGTTGCAGAATAATCGTAGAAAAATAAAGGCTTGGTAGACTGAATAGAACAGATGTAACCCATTGATATCAAATGTGATTTGTTTGACTATTTTTCCCAGCCCATTGGATTTGTTGTCAATAATGAATAAACAGCACATTTCCCCTCTCAGAAGAGCAATCAACTTCATGGGTACCATAACAAATAATTCACAGCAAAAATCAGGAAGGTCTCGAACAGCAAAGGTGTATTCTCAGTCCTTCCAGCAACGTAAAAATTCTGTTCAACAGATACAATCAGATAAAAAGATGAATGAGACACGACAATAAAAACACCAACAATAAATAAATAAAACATTTCACAAAAAAGGTAACAGACAAAAGCGAAACAGCAGAAAAAGAGAAAACGAGTGAAAATTTCCAAGGATAATTGGCTCTGTGATGGAGGAGGAAGTTGAATTGAGGCGCAATATTGTTCTACTCTCTCCAACGTTCTCCGACGTTTTAATCTGCATGAGTCAGACACATAGAGTCAGCCATTACACTGCTGCTGGTATCTTCGGTTGAGTTCCCTCAGCTCTTTCTCGCGTACGCGCCGCGCCTTGCTGGATTTTGTGGAGCGGCTGGAGCGAGTGGATTGGGCCGATTTGGTGCTGGGACAGCGTGATGAGTCTCTCTTCCGGAGGTTCTGGGAAATGGATCGCTGCAGGTTCTTCATTGAGGAGGAAGCAGCCATGCTGACAATCCAAGGGTGTTTAAGTGCCTGGCCAGCAGTCAGCCGTTCATTAGGATCCGCTGTGAGGACACGGTCGATAAAGTCCTTTGCGAGGTTGGAGACGCTTGGCCATGGCTGACAGAAAGAGAGAATGACAAAAAACAGGGATTAAGAAAATACACAGAAATAAAACTCACTATTCACTGTGAATAATTCTAATTATGTCTGTTGTCTGTGAACACATTTATAGACGGAAATAAAATATGCAAGAAGTAGTCAACTATGACAACTGCTATAATTCAAGTTCAGTGAAACATAAAGGCTGTATCGCCTGTGCCATGTCAGACCAATAGAAATGTCCAAACACAAGACAACACAAAATGTATAAACTAGTTACTTAAAGTTAAATTTTCACTCCTCCAGGCACATATTTAGATTAGCAGTGCATGTCCTTGTATGTTATGACAACTGAAAATGGCCATACACAAGCACATCTATACGCAAGAGAGAAAACAAAACATTGCTGGGTTTTTGTTGGTTAGCATGACTCCTCCAGGGCTTTTCCCTGTAAAGCTACACTCGTCTTGTCTGACTCACAGCGGCAATGAGAGCCTGACGCACACACGCTCTGCCAGGAACTCTGCATCACACGCTCATGCAGGGGGTTACTGTGGGATAACACTCGATAATAAGACTGGTGCTTGTTATCGTCCAGCTAACACAAACACATACATACTCCCAAAAACGCAATCGCATGTTATCACAGGAAAACTTGCATGCAAGTATACGCACAATCGATAAATACAAGTCCACAAATAAACACGTCAAGAAATCTGAGTTCAAAATACAAGAAGAAACATTTGGCAATAGTTTAAAATGTCTGAAACGAATTCAGGACTTGTGATAAATAGAAACAGAGCTCATGGAGGCAAAAGCCAGACAGAGAGGCAGGACTATTATAGCCTTTTGTGTTCTGCTTTTGTGATGGTGGCTTTGTTGGGTATATTTCCATTGAGGAATGCAGTAGTGAATGGATTGAGTAAAGGCCTCAGTGACCTCAAATAGCTGTAGAACAGTAGACAGATTTCTTTCAGCTGGGTTTTAAACATACTCTTACTAGACCTCAGACACTTAGTATGTCATAAGAACACAGGTTAACAAAACAGGTAACCTGAGATTGAAAGATCAACAACGTCCATTCTGCCATGTAGATAAATAAACATTGTGATCATTTAAAAAGTGTTCATATCAAGTTTTTAATTCAAATGTATGCAGATATGTTTTAAAGAGTGAGATCATGAAAATGACATTTCATCCAGTCTGTTATGTTGCCGTGTTTAAAAGTAAGCTGTCTGCCAAGTTGTAAGTCCGAAGGTGAATAAATAACAAAGTTATTTGCTTGTAAAAATGGGAGTCGACTCACACAAACGAGACATGGAATAGTTCACCTGCGTATCTACGTCACTATACATAGTCCCCGCCTACGTTTTGCTGAGACTGCCGGGAAAATGTATCTCTCCTCCCCCAAAACACTGTCACTTGTTTGTGATGCGTGTGTATCATGTCTAGAACCTGTGTTCTACGGTGTGACACCAAGTCGGTCTTATTTCAACTACCAAAGGAAGAACGTCTGAGGAAAAAATGATTACAATTAATTTTTCCAACCATACCAAAGGAGTATATCCCCAGGGTTGTACTGTGCGCGTGTCATTTCACCGAACATTGGTTAAATAATCTTTGCGCGTTCACTGCAGGATATGTCAAACGACGATCGAGGGGGCAACACCAACTCTATTTGGACCTGTTAGCTCCACCGAATGACAACCTGTAAGTGTGACTTTTCATTTTTGTCTTAACTTCAAGAAATATTTTTGTACCTTATGTCTGTGTTTAGGTAATGCATTTAACACTAACATTAGCATGTACCGTTATTTCTGTGGTGTTACAGTTTGTTTATCTTGTTATAAACTTTGCATTTTGACACATTTGCCGCACGTGCACCTAATTTAGATATATTTGGGTGAAACTACAATCATTTTTCATAACGTCGACTTTCTCAAATGCTCTATGTACCATGACAGTGCTCAGTTAAGACGAAATAATAGGATTACTAACGTATTAACAGTATTTTAAGAAAAATTATAATTTATTTCATTGATGAGCAAAAGCACAACATGCATGTTGTCACACTGGGAGTTTTTCTTGTCACTTGTCACTGACAAACATCCTGCTCCAGTCGTGGTGGAGTTTGTTGGTGATTAGCGTCTTCTTCCCCGTCAGACTCTTGCTCAAATTGGTATGGTAAAATCGCCGCCATCTCTAGCTACACATATAATATAAATGTCATCCAACCACATGTACACCGTAATCCTGTAATGATGGTAGGCGATCCATTTGCGACAAATGATCAATGCGTTTGACCAATAACAACAGACTACACCATCTGACCAATCACATGACACAAGGTTAGGGGGTAGGCGGGTCCTAGACGGATGAATCGAGGAACGAATCATTTGAGAGTCAATCAAGAAGTAAGGTACGAATAACTGCCTATTATTACGACATTATAGTGTTTAAACACATTGTATGTAAATACACTTGTTGTTGGACACTCCATAAACCAAAATAGGGCCTAAAAAAACATATGCTAGATACTAAGAAATGTTGTAGAACAATCAAGATAAATTACTGTGTAATTTCTGTGCTATTAAAAGCTTATAACAAAACTGCAAAAATAACAGATTTTCCCAGTTTAAGAATTTGACTTAAAATACACTTCTAACTTAATTGAGCTATTAAAAAATTAAAGAAAGGTCGGAGAGTAGTTATAGATTTTTATCAGGATTTTAGCCAATGTCAGACTACTGAGATCTTTGGAAATTGCATGTTCTGATGTAAAAAATTCAGCCAATTAAGTAAGTATAAATTAATATTTATCTTCACCAATATTGTGTTTATCTTTTCTGACATTTTGTCAGCTATCCATCTCTCAAGCAATTAGTAGATGTATCAGCCATTAATAACTATTAAAGAGGACAATATATACATCTATTGCCTAATACTAGATAAGACTCACTTCTTTCACATCTTTCATTAAAGCTCATTATTTTACCATGCAAATGAACAGCACTGTATGTCTACGATAAAGAAACAACACCTACTACAGTACATAAAAAGCAAGAAACATTGTTTGCACTCAGCACCTGATCAGGAATATCTTCATTTCCAATCTACCGGCAGGGAATGCTTTGCACATATGATCCACACACTGCATATAATTTTACAATATATAATCCAATCCATACTGAAAAGATAAATACGCAGCTGGATTATCCAGTAGGTTTTGTCATGCAACACTTTGGTAATACTGATCGTAATATTACGTACAAATTTCGCAGACAAAATGTTAAATTCTCTCCTCTGTTAATCCCTTTGGGTGAAAGCATCTGCTAAATCAATGTTGAATGTAAGGAAAATGTTTCTGTTTGACATACAGGAAATTAGAAGTGTCATGTCACGTGTGTGACAATGAAATCTTCCTTAAAAATCTTTTTTAACTAATTTTACTATTTAGAACAGGGTTTACCAGTTGTTTAAACTCATGGTTTTCGTGCAGTATGTGTACAATAATGCGTGCATACACAGTACATCATTCTGATTGATGTCAGCTGTTGATGTTGAGCATTTCTGCGGCTCAACTGGAAAATCATGAGGCTAGAAACTCTCAGATGCAATTTCCAGGGAACACATACATCTACCCATGAAATATGTAGGTTAAATGCTATACATTTCTTTTAAAGTCAGGTGTTTTAAACCCCCACACAAATACTCCCAAATTAATAACTAAAATGTGTTCTTAACCATTTATAGTAACTTTCACTAAAAGAAAATTATATAATAAATACTAATAATATAAAAATCGTGAAAAATTGTATCCATGGATTTTATATATATTCTTCACTTGACAAAAAACTCTGTGTGAATGAATAAAAGTTAGTAAAGCATATTGTCGCACTGTCCTTACCTCCCCAGAGAAGCTGTACTTCCCTTTGAGGATCTGTCGATACATGCGCATGCGATTGTCATCCTCAAAAGGCATGGTGCCACTAAGCAGTATATAGGAGATGACCCCCAGTGCCCACATGTCTACTGCATTAGTATATGGCTTCCGGACGAGAATCTCAGGAGCGATGTACTCGGGTGTTCCACAGGTAGTCTTCATCAGACATTCATCACCCTTCTTCCTCGTGCTGGCCAAGCCAAAGTCTGTGATCATTATCTTGGAATCGGCACCAGGATGATAGTAAAGCAAGTTCTCGGGCTTCAGGTCCCTATGTGTGATGCCCAGCATGTGAAGGTACTTTACCCCATCAAGAACCATCTGCAGGACGCGTGTGGCGTCCCTTTCCGTGAAGGACCCACGAGCGATGATGCGGTCAAAGAGTTCACCGCCGGTGGCCAGCTCCATCACCATGTAGACCCGTTCTGCTGTCTCAAAGACCTCCATCAGCTGGATGATGTTGGTGTGACGCACGCGTCTCAAAACGCAGAGTTCGGATTCACACACTTCCCTGCCCTCACGGTAACGGGTCTCAATCATCTTGATGGCGTACGGCTGCCGCGTGCTCCTGTGTTCCACTCTTACCACCCGACTGAAGCTGCCACGACCTATCAGAGCTTTGATGTCATACTTAGCAGTCACTCGAGGGTCAAACTTGGCCCTGTATTTGGCCACTTTTTTCCGGTGTGGATCAGCGGGATCCGGCTGGCCGTTAGCCGGGAGAGGGGATTGACCCACCTTTGCAGAAGCCTGGGATTGACCCTGAGGGGACGGCGAGTTTGTTTTCTCAGTGCCGCCTCCAGATTTGATAAAGTTCTTGTAGACATCGGTCTGATGAGGCTCTACCTTTTTGACCAGGTCTAGTTGGACATCGGCGGGTGGTTCTGGTAGGACTTTGCTCGTCCTGCACCCCATCATGTCAAAATCCTTCCTTCCTGTTGCTAGCAGCACATTCTCATCTCCCAGACAACATCCAAACCGTGTACGGTGCAGTGCCACACCGGTAAATGGCACAAAAGGACACCTTCAGTGCGGCACTCAGTGACCTCAACAATGAACACCTCACGAGTGTCTGAACTTCTGACAATGCTCAAATTTGCTGAAATCTGAAACACAGAGTAAAAAAGTAAATCCTTTAATTTGTATATGTTTTTTTTAATGTGAATAGTAAATAGTCAAATGGCTGACAGACAGAATCCATGTGCAATGTGTTTTTCTTTCCCGTGTTGTCATAATGTCAAGTTAAAGCTATTTTATATACTTGTCATTTTTATTATAACATCTTATATACCGTTTTATCCTTTTCCCAGTGCCTAATGTTTATTCCACCTTATTGTTTATTGTAATATTGTATATTTCTTGTCACTACTTGTATATGTAAATCTCACAAAAGTCCTCTAAAGACTTTTTGATTTATTAAGAAACATTATGTTAAAGCGCATAAGGTTACACCTATGTAGATATTAATATTATGTACAAAATAAATTATATTTATGGACATTACATATATATTCTGTTTGTATTATATTTCCATAGTCTTCCTATAAAGACATATTTAAAAGATGTATATTATTTTCCATACTTTGAAAGTATTTAGTGTCTTTGAACCTCTTGGGATAGGTGGTTTACAGTCCTGTCTCCGAGAAAAGTGTGGTAATAATACGAATAACCTACATAGCACTTAACATAACATTAATTCAACCACTCGCACAGTAATGCAGATTTTCTGTACGGCGACATACATAAAAACAACTTTCGCACTGGGCCCCCCACAAAGACTCATAGTTAACACACTTCTTCACCGCTCAAAACAAACTTGAAACACTTTCTTTTAGTCAGTCCGCCGACGGACCTTAACGGAACTAAGTTAGACGTGTTACGCGGTTGTTGAAATCCTCAAAATGCTGAAAAGTGACCGATATAGCGGATTTAGTTACCCCCAAAACTCTCCGGCCAGTAGAAATCAATCGAGGCCCGTATCAACTAAAACATCTGAAGCTTGAAGGTTTTGGTGATTGTGCGGATTTAGACACAAATTTAAGACATTTGCGTTAACTTAAAACCAAAATCGAGAACGTTTAAGATCGAAACAAAGGGTTATAATTACCTCGAAAGGGGATTTCTTACAGCCGAAGGAGGCAGTAAGAGGGCGAGATTCCCAGGGTTTCAGCTCCTCTCTCCATTTTACCGCAGATTTACACAACTTCAGTCCAAGTACAAAGATATGAATCCCATAGTGGCAGCTAACACGAACATGCTGTGTCGGAAAGTAATGACTGTTAATGTGTTTGTATCACCTCAGCGAAGAGTCGAGTTTAGAAGAAAAGTATGAGCTTGAGACCGCCTGCTTGGAAACGGTGTTTTCAGAGTGGGACCACATTTTTTCTGTGTAGACCTTTCTCTCTCTCTCTCTCTCTCTCTCTCTCTCTCTCTCCGTTTTTTTCTTTAAGGAAAGGCCTCCGCTTGCTGCTTCGACCCCTGCAAGAAATATTGTGAAGTCAAAACGATCAATGAAGCAAAGAAACAAAGTCGAAAAGATGTTAATCGTCTTCAGAATGACCTTAAATGCAGCCTACACGACACATTTGTTGCACAAATAATACATGAAACATAAAATAAACGTTGTCAATTTTCATGTTTGCACTTATATATTATTAATCAAGGCAATGTCATATAAGTTGTTCCACTGACGTGAGAAAAGCATGTCGTGTATATTTAATGTGTTAAATGACATTTCCATACATTGATGCAGTTGCCATTCAAACAAATTTTGAATTAATTTATGAACAAAATTATGTAGCTTACAAGTGTCAAAAGTTGTTGTAAAGTATGATATATATAACAAAAAAACGAGTTTTCTCAAAACCCACTAACATGAGGCAGAAATCTTTGTCTTTCGTTATTTAATATCTGAGTCGAGCGCAGATTTGCGCTTTTAGCAAAGCTGGCTGCGAATTGTTAAAAACATGCTTTGGAAATTTGTGTTATAACATTAATAATACATTTTGTGTCGCAGTTTTGTAAAATGTGAGGTATCGTTATAAACACATTTTTGGTGAATTTGTTGTCAAATATTAAACTTTTTACTTTTTATTTGAACGCACTTTTCTAATGAACGGACTTTTATGTTATAAAAATCAGTCTCTTACCTACCGGCTTGTGTTGCAGTTTGCTTCATTTGCAGTTCATCCCTTCTACTTGTTGTCTACTTGAAGAGAGATGTAACCTTTTAAACATTTATAGTTAATATCCACAAGAGAACAATGAATGATTAGGCAAGTTGTTATTTTAGCCATGTATAATTATGATAATGTTAATATAGACAATCAGAGATTTATACACTATAGTTAACATAAGAATAAAGGATAGGATAGTTATAGTGGTTAGATTAAAGCAATTATTCTGTCTTTTTTCTGAAAGAACAACATTATTTTCTTATACAAGATGGGCAGAACACAAAACACTTCACAGTTCACATAACAAACCTCAAGTGTTATTTAATCTTGCCACAAGATGGTGCTATTCTTCAGGTAATGTCAGACTCCAAATACAAATTCATATGATGTTGCTCCTTTTTTATGTTTACTTGCTGTTCTTTTTGCCCAATCAAAATAATGCCTTTTAAAGACCTGACTTTTAGGAACACATACAATCACGTGTAGCTCTATGAGAAGCTGTCATTTAAAAAGCAATCACTTCACTATTGCTCTAATAGGGCAACATGGTGATATAATCCAGCGTAACATCTAATGCTCAAAGGAAATGCCACTGGATTTGTGTCACTGCGGTAGAGAAAGACTGGAAGAAAGCCATCAGTTATTGGAAAAGGGCACCAAGTATCTAATTCTATTATAGACATACAATAGACAAGCACAGTAGGGAAGTGTTTAAGACATACAGTGCTGTAATAGTTGGTAGAAAAAGAGAAACTGTCCATTTACTGTATTTTACACACGATCTGTATCTAAAACTGTGGAAGTCAGAGGAGGAGAGGAAGATATTGTAAGGTAGTCACACCTGCAGTCTTCTTGCATTGATCTAAACATCCGAGACATTACCTTGCTCACACAATAGATATACAGATTTTTTCATGCATCGTGCATAGTTTTACAGAGTTTTGTTAGCATGTAAAAATTTGTATGCATATGTATGATATGTTTCATACCGCACACAGATATACACACGATTGTCTGTATTCTTTATTACATGCAGTACTTGTACAGTGCTGTACAGTCTCTCACAGATGCCCTCATGTGTAGCATAAAATGATGGAGGTTTACTCATTCACGACAACATTTCACGTGATGCCTCACGGAATGTGGTTATAAATGATGGATAAAGGTTGTATCGCTCTGCTTCCCAGTAAACTGTGACTGATTTCTTCAATGGGAAATTGACTTTGTCACTCTATAATCTATGTTTGTTTTTTAGGTTTTCATAACAATACGCGAGGCAGATCAACAATATCAGCATGATTGATTGCTTGGCCTTCAAGGCTGTTTCTCTCTTATCCCTGCACTAACTCATTATTCATTCACACAGTATCACGTTCTTTCTTTAAATTTCTTCCTTCCCAGTCTCTCTCCCAACTCACTCTCTGTCCAAAAAGGTCAATATCATCTGTTAAATCCAAATATGCTGACTGCTGTGCATTATTTATCAGTATGAAGATAGAAACAGCTCTATTAAAAGCGGCTCTGACTCTTCCTCTCTCTCAATTATTCTTATGATAATCAGTCTTACCCTGTGGTGCTGTCAGGGCCGGAGGGCTTGAACAGGCAATACGGGCACTAAATTGGTCAGTTGTTTGAGTACCAAGTCCTGATTTAATTTGTTCAATAACATTACTTAGTGATAACATTGCATTTGTTCCTCTAGGTGGTAGAGGATTGCGCTGTGGCATCAACATAAATACTGTATCGAATGTATAGCTTGAATGTACTGTAAGTGGCTTTGGATAAAACCGTTTTCCCATTGCATAAATGTAATGAATCTTTTGGAGCTGTGAATGATTTTATGGGCCCACAGGTGCATGGGAGCGACAACCATTGAAGTGAAATTGATGGGACGCCCAGAGCAATAGAGAGTAATGTGACCTGAAATTACTAGCTACAGCCCTGTAAAACAGACACTCATTATTCTTTAACTTCAACTGTTCATTATGCATGAAGATTAGTTATTAATATACCCAAGTATTTAGTGGATTGCAAAAGAACATCAGACCCAGGACTTTTAATCTGACATCTCCAAATACATAGTTAATCCCAAATGATGTGTTTTGTAGGCCAACCCGGAGGTTAGTGCCGCGCTGGTTCCTTCGATGCAATTTTGGATGATCGCAAAATATAAGATCTGTGATTAACAAATGTTTCTAATGTTTATACGTTTTGTCTATCAAGATAATCTTTTCAAATGAACATTTGTTACTTTTGACGTTTAAATCATAGGTTTTAATACAATCGGATGAAGTAAAAAGCTAACATGAGGCTCGATATCAACGTCAGCACCGTTAAAGAGCCATCCCGTAAAATATATTACATTTAAATTCCCGCGAGATTGTGTTGGTTAAACTTTTAATAACAGCAAAGCGAAAGAAAATTTCCTGCATCATCTGTCAAATGAAAGACTTGAAATTCTAGACACATTTTCTTGCAGACTTGCTATTCTTGGTTCACGCTAATATTTCTCAACTTTAAAGGTAGTTCGGGTGGCTCCCCAGACAACAGAATCAAATTGAGATATAGTTGAGCTTTCAGACTTGAAGCATCTTCGGGTAGGAAACCTCTCTGCCCTGGATATGGTATCAGGCACTAATGGGACAAAGTCAAGGAGTTAAAGTGATTCAATAACTGAGTTTCATGGGAGCAAAATCTAATTTCTGAATGTGGCGCTGAAAACCGTGTCGTGTTCAAGGACCTCTGAGTGAAGGGAACGTTTTGTACGAGTTGAGGTATTCGTGGTGGGCAGTTTAAAGTGTGAAGAACAAAAGTTTGGTACATTTGTGCAGACTGGATTATATGAAAAAGAATGAAAAAATGTGAATTCAGAAAATGAATGATTGTAGATATATATGCATTTTCTTGAAAACTTAATTATGAAAAATCTTTAAAAGAAGTATATCTGTGTTTTTTATTGAAGCAAGGTTCTATTTGTTTTACTTGTTTATTTACTGTTATCTTCTGGCCAAATTGCTATGGATTCCATGAGTAACACATTGTCTGAGGCCTTTTTCTCCACTATGCACATCTTATTTCCGACTTATTAAAAGTGAATAATGTCTCAATGGACAGGCCATTAAACATGAAGCATATGTCACCCAAATTCACTATAACCCTTCAAATAGCTAATATCCAACATTCTGGGTGTATTTTTAGAATAGTTATTTGCAGCCCAGCCTCCTATTTCTGTTAATTAATGTAAATCTGGCCATATAAGATATATGAACAATCATCTCAACATCATCATTTGCTCCTTAAACCAGAAAATGTGGCACACGGTGATACCTTAAAGAGATAGTACACCCACAAATGAAAATTCTGTCATGAATTACTCTACCTCACGTTGTCTAAACCTGTATACATTTCTTTGTTGGTTGAACACAAAGAAAGATATTTGGAAGAGTGTTAGCAAGTCCAGAACACCAGAACAGACCGTTTTCTTAAATTCTTCAAAAAAATAAAAACATATACACTAAGTATTTCTGCTATGGTAGTTAATGGTGCCCCAGACATCTCAGTTGCTATGAAAGAAAACAAAAAAGGAAATGTATACAGGTTTGGCACAACGTGGGGCGAGTAATTCATAGCAGAATTTTTATTTTGCGTGAACTATCCCTTTAAATTACGAGGGCTTTGTTTTAAAATGTACATTATGGACACCATATACTGCATAAAAATACTTAGGAACTATAGGAAGTAGGCTAGTACCATTGGGATCATGACTGACTGTGTACTGTACTGTATGTTATCTTACATAACTGGTCATTGTTTGTCCATAATAACTACATGTGTAAAATGCAGGCATCACACTTCAATGTGTGCCAATGGTCTGCGTTTCTTTCCTTCTAACCAGGATCCATTTAACCCATCCCTCCTGCAGTGCCAATAGATTATTCATTACTGTTTTCCTAAGCGCGAAGCAATTGCAAGCACACAACTGCCTCCCGTGATTTCCACCGGGACTCTTCCAGGGACCATTCTTATCTCAGAAGGGAATTAAAATATGGCATGTAGTGAAAAATGAATCACAGCTTTGCAATAGCACAAACACACATAAACAACACACACACATTGAAAGAAAGTAACCCTCATCCTCTTGAAATCAGAGCTCCTCTGAACTATAGGTAACTGGTATGTTAAGACATCCATAAAAGCATAGACATTAACTGATGATATGCACTATGTTTAACATACACAAACTGAAAGCAGCAGGATCTGATCAGGACTGAAAAATTGGCCCGTAGGGAATTGTGGGGCCATCTGTGTTGGCAAGTATTGATTTAGGGTGTATAGTGACACCCAACATCGACCATTGGAAAACATAAAACTGACTTTGCTTTTAAATCATATTTTTTTGTCACAATTGGGTTTTGCGTATTTTGTAAATGCAGTTTTTTGCTGGTACTGCTTAAAATGGAGCAAAAATAATATATATAATATAATCACATAAAATATATATCATATAATTATATATAATTCAATCGTTCTAATGTATATCTATTCAATCTATATCATGCGCCCATGTCCACCCTCTTTATATAGCCTCAACCCATGTTTTCTCACATTTCATTGTATCAACTTCAACACATCAGATTGACCCTCCATTCATTTCAGATGAATCAATCACAGTGAAACGGACAAAGAGAGGGAGAAAGAGCCACAAAATGGAGGAACAGGAGAAAGAGAAACTAATATAATTTTTTTCTCTTTCTAGTTCTCTTCCGCTCGAAGAGAAAGAAATCCAGAAAGTAAACTAGATTTAACCCCTTGGGCAGAGTTTTAATAAGGGAGCGTGTGCTAGTTTTGCAGAGAGCTAGAACAGGCGATTTCAGGATTCCTGTGTGATAAATTACCTTTTTGTCTTCCTGAATTTAATAAGTGAATGTGGAGAAGGATTTTAAGAGCTATTATCTCCCGTGGCACTTTTTGCTAGTTGAGCAAAGAATTGCTGATGTAATATATCTGATTATAATTGAAAGTCATTTTTATTCTAAACATCAGATATGCTGTGCCCACAATTGAAAATGTTAGACAACAAAACCATCCGTCATACTCTATACTGTCAAAAAAGGGTCTTTGAACTTTGTTAATGGCATACATCTTTTAAGTCAAATAGATGAAATCTAAGCTGTCTGGGATATCTAATTATTCGTTTATTGACCACAGGCGCCATTAAGGGGAGAAATGGGAATACTTAATATGCTGCCAGTTACGCTGAGTCTGGTTTTGGGCGACGTCACATTCATATCTAGGTTGACATTAACAAACTGAAACGAAAAAAGCATGAAGCTAAAGATGACATGGAATTCAAAGCATGATCTGAGCAGATTTTAGACCGAGGATTCTTCAGAGGATTCTTAAGGTATCACCTGGCCCTTCCTATTGCAGTAATGTGACAGATCAGTACAGCTGCCAAGCGCAATGGAGACGGGCCGAGAAGTGAAGGGTGGAATGTGATCAAACAGCTCATCCTCCCCGAATCAATCAGACAGGCCTCTGATTAATGCAAGCAGTGTTATAGTCTGGCATAGTCTTAGGAGAGTGTGTGTGCTCGTGTGTGAGTGTAACATCTGCACAGAGGGCAACTGGCCCAGCAGATCTCTTACCTAAATCAAGCACAAACTGTCTGCTGCACTACGGGTGATTAATGTTCAGAGCATCACCACTGAAATGTGAATGTTTCAGGTTTGCTGTAAAATCATGCTGGATGAAATCATAAATATCAATATGCATTTTAATCATACACACTACACTGTAAAAGGTCTAATTTTACAGTTATAATTTTCTAAATACAGAATGTATTTTTAATATACAGTAAATGGGTATAAAATGATTGACATGAAAAACATGTCATTTTGCTTAAAAATTGTTATTTTGGAATATAAGAGAATATTATGAATTGTTTTACAGTGATATGTTTGGGCTCCATTTGTTTATGTGACCTGGTATGGATAAAAATAATAAATGCCCTTAAAATGCGGGTTTATTTCAACTCATGATTGTGTCAAAAACGGACAATTTTCCAGATGATTTTAAACCAGTGGTTGCACATTTTACTCAACCCTTAGTTTGCGTATGCTCCAAAACACTTAACTTTCTGACAGCTAGTTTGTTGCTGATCTTAGATTATTTACCTCCTCACAACATCTAATGAACAGTATTCCTATAATTATTTTATAAACATTTTAATTTCATCAGACAGCTTTCAACATTATAAGCATTTCATGGATTCATCTCAGAGAGCCTGTTAAAACAGACCTAAAGGAAAATGAAAAATAGAAAGCTTTCCTGCAATTAAAACGCCTACGTAAACACAACAAGCAATAAAACCACAGCGCATCCACATTAGTCTTTACACTGTTACTGGATTACTGTCAGAGCATTTATCATCAGCTCACCACAGAGTACACAGACAACATCAATAAGTATTCCAGCTGCCTTATTGCAACACAAACCTGGCCCAGAGTCCCATACATACAAAACGTGCTGCATTGACTTTCAAAAGATATCAGTTCAAGGTTTATGTACAGACTGCATGAATACTAAATAGTTTAATGCATACTTTAAGCACATACGCAGACTAACTAATGCCTTATAGCATAAAAACAATTGGACATGATAAGTTTTTAAAGCACTGCAGCGAGATTCAGTGTTTGGAGGTAATCTCTGTTTTACTAACTGAACGGCGGAGTTGTGTTTTCAAAGGCATCTGTAACCAATGAAATATTTATATCTAAAAGAGGTAGAGAAATGATATGATCACACACATGCAGCTGTAAAATGTAGCTTGCTAGTGAAAACAATGTGGTTTATGGACATAAACCAAGATGAAATCTAGGTGACTGTATTGACCAGCACCTTTTATTTACATTATGCTATATTGGTATTTAGCAAAGTTTTGTAGTCAGTTTCATGATGAGAAAGAAATATTTGGAAACAAAAGGCATTTAAAGCAAATAATGAATATACAGTCAACCATATAAAGACATTGCGAAATGAATTGACTTTATATTTTCTTGTAACTGGTTCTAGTTACAGCGTGAAAATAAGCAAATATATGGGAAAATCTGTGAAAACACACAAAAAAAACATTTTATACATGCGGTTCACATAATGCACATATCAAGCAAATTATAACCGTGTTCATATATAATCAAAGTGTTTAAGATAAGGGAGGCCTTAAATAATAAGCATTCTAGCAAGGATTGACATACACTTTAATCCGTACACATTAGCCCTTACTATGTTATACAGACTTTGACAAGATTCTTCTACATTCATTGGCTTTGACAACAGATTAGTGAGACTTTAAGCACATAAAAACACATGTCAGAACATTGCGAGACTGCCTCTGATGAGTCAGCAACAGCTGTCTGAAACATATTCATAAACAATATCTGATTACCAAATAAAAAGGATTTTGAGACGTACAGTAATAACAAGGTAATTCCCCCTCATTAAAGTTACTTTCCTTCTTTGACTAAATAAATGGCTTTTGCCCTCCCTATCAAGTTTACTGCATTGGTAAACATGATTGATTGCCAATTAAATCTAAAAATGAAACATAAATCACATTGACTTGAGAATCCGCTGAGCCGAGCAGAGCCGGCGTTGAGCGTGTAGATAATGAAAGCTGATCTAGGGAACAACTTCTGTACCCGCACGTTTACTTAACATGTTGTGTTTAGAAAAGTGACGTGCGCTCATATTATGACATCAGTCGTTCAATTTGCTCTCATTAGATGGTAATGAGTTCATGCTCCTAACTCTCATTAAATCGCACTTAAATGACAATAAATCTGGTTTATATATATATATATATATTTACTCCTTTAGATCTATGAAATAAGCTATTCTTTACAGCGTTCGGTCATATTTACAGTATATTAGCATCATTTAGTGATTTGAAGCTAGTAAATGTGTGTCATTACAAATACATATTTAATGAAAAAAAGGTTGCGATTTGGAATGTGTATGTGTAAAATAATAAACATTGTACTTATGGAACATCAAATGAACACCAGTTCCATGCTGATTCTGATAAGTACAAAAACACCTTGGAGCACAATACTGTGCTCTTTGTTAAACTTAATCAATGAACCTGTCATTAAGGTTTAAACCGTCACCCGAAGGCATTCAGACACACCTCTGATGAGCCTTTTCTCAAAAACGGCCTGTAGGTGCGTTGGTTTGCTTAGATTAACTTTTATTTGTAGTAATCCTTAAACATAATCCTCTCAGGGGTCTATAAAAGAAGATTACAGCACAGAGTGAGATAATGACATTTGTTGAGGGCTCTTTACATTGCTTTGTTACTCACGGCTGATGGTACTGCAGTGCACTCATTTATTCGTTCTCAGATGAGTGACAAATGTCTTGCTGTATTTTTTCTGGTCCTTTTTATTTTTGTTTTGAGATTTAAATTGTGCCTTCAAATGAATGTGTGGTTTTAATCTGAACTGACAAATTTAAACAACGGGGTAATATTGTGCACCTAAAACTTCTGAATACATCTGCCAAGCGTCCCCTGCGTGGAATTTACTTTCCTTTTGTTCAGAAGAGTTTGACTTGAAACCAAAAACATAATTATTCATGAAACATGTAAGTCACGTTTTTTCAATGTCCTGTACATTTGAACAGTGACGTGAGTCTTGTTGAGAAAGAAGAAACATGTAATTATATCCATGGCAACAGTAGTATAGATAAACAAAAAAGGGTCAAAAGGTTGAAATAGGGCAAACTATGGCTAGCGTGTCCCTTTAGCGACTCCTGATTGGTCTCATCCGGGCTTTGGGAATCAGAAGCGGATTGGCTACGACTAGAGCACATCTCGTATAGGTTTCCAGAAAACTGCATCTTTTTGGACTCTTGTCTCAGCGACTCCCACACTGCAGCAGCTTCTTCAGGGCAGCCGGCCATGGCCACATTTGCACAGTCATGAAAATCGTCCCAAGACCTGCAACAAATGAAATTTAAGGTTAATGTTCAGAATACCAGGGAGTGAGAATATGTGATTCAAATAAATCTGAAACCTAAATCATCTCTGCAGCCATTGTTTACTATGAACAACCAGTGTCTAGTTGTCTAAATTACATTTATGATAAGTCTAATTTACATACAAAGGATAAGTGATAAGACAAGAACTGCTTTAAAGTATTTAACACGTGGCATTGCAATATTTTAACATTTAACACTTGGTAATACTGGATTGCAGGTGGTTAGTATATAATAAGCATGTTTTTACATGGAAATAATGTAAACAGATGTGGAATAACTGTTTAAGATTTTCCCCTTTCAATTTTATTTTGAAATAAGAAACAACTGAGAATTAAATGCATGACTTGTGCACGGTTTCACAGAGAAGGTTAAGGACTAGTCCCAGACTAAAATGAAAGTTCGAGCTGTCTTAATGAAATATAAATTGCCTTGACATATGTTTAAATATGTAATTACAATTGTCTCAAGATGCACAGCAGTATTGTTTTTATCTATAAGGCATTTTAATCTAAATAATCTAATAATAATAAGCTAAATAATCTAATTTAACTAAGGCATATTGCTTAGGCTAAGTCTTGTCTACGAAACCAGGCCATGGTGTTTAAACCCATTTTAGGCGTGAATACGTGTTTTTCTGTGTCTTTGGTGTGTTATAAGTTGCCCATGCATCTATTACACACGTGAAATTGCAAAAATTAAAGTGTCGATAAAAAATTGCATTCAATCTAAAATCGAATGCTCACCCAGACCTGTCGGAAACGCCTTGTGTAACCACACCCCCACGAATCATTTTGTGGTGTGACTTGACTAAGACCGCCCAAATCTACACGCAAGTAAGGTGGCCGTAATTGTAAATCTCATTGTATCGTCACAGCCGCAGCCATGTCGTGGAGACGCAGTGTGTTTTCCTGCGAAAAGAAAGCATCTTTGTTCCTTTCAAAAGACGAGACAACTAAAAAACGATTGGTTACATTTTATGTACCAGAACAGTACAATCTGAATGTTCAAGTGAGTGCTGCGCATTTCACAGATGATTGCTTCATGAACCTGGGAGAGATCAAGGCCGGCTGTGCATGAAAGCTTTTCTTAAAAAGTGGGGCAGTTCCAACCATTACAACTTCACAACGACAGTCGTGTTTATAATGGGGTTCATTGTCTTTGTTGAGTTGCGACGAGACATGCCGTAACACTGGTTGATCCCTAACGAAAAATCTTTATAATGTAGTATATACAGGGTTAAACAGTAAGCGATAGTTTTTAACTATTTAACATATTATATTTTTTAAAAACCTTACCAATCCTTTACATCCTGCACAAGTTGCACGTTACATTTCCGTCACATGCTTGCAGTATTTAACCAATCACTATGCACTGGTTAACTGGCCAATCATAGCACACCTAGCTTTTCAGCGCGATGAGCTATGTAAAAAATCTGCACATTTCAGAGAGGCGGGGCAAGGAAGAGATAAAATCATACACGGTATGTGGAAAGTACAACGTTTTTTAACAATAAATAGTGTATACACATTGCATTACATCTAAAACAAACGATAATATTTGTTTAAGCCGTGTCATATGACTCCTTTAAAGTAAACTAATGTTAATTTTTTACAGAGCAAGTATTTTAGGATTTCCGATTTGAGGGAATTCCCAAATGTCAAATGAACCCGTCTCAAGTGCTAAAATACTGAGAACTGATATGGGCTGAAATCACATACTGTATCTGACAGCCATAACAAACGCACAGGGGCATTCTGCAAACTGCTAACTGCTAACAATACACTTTTGTGAATTCAAAGAGCACAAATACAAAATATGATGAAAATGTAAAACACAGGAATGGAAATATTTTCTCTTTGAAAAACAGTGCAGTGAAAGATGATGTGAAAATGTCCCAAAACTTACCCTCATGTCATTGCAAACCTATATGACCTTCTTCTACAGAACACAAAATAAGATATTCTGAAGAAAGACATTTCTCAAAATATCTTCATTGGTGTTTTACAAAGGGAAAGTGTCATTCAGGTTAGGAATGACGAGACTGAATAAATAAAAGTTTTTTTATCCCTCTAAATAATGATGCATTGCATGCAGTTCATAGAGCACGTATGTTCTTCAACAACAATGCATATGTTGTTCACAAATTCTTTCCACACAAATAAAACGACTTCAGGAAATGTCACGCCATGCATGATCTTTGCGTGACATCATCAGCCTGGAGGGAGACATCAAAGATCCCCTGACAGAAGATCACACAAACTTCTGGAGAAGCAGCATGTGACTGTGAACATACGTGTGTGCGTGCATACCTGCCTTTACGCATGTGTGTACGTGAGCACTGAGATCAGTGTCACGATTAATTGGTACCTTGAGGAATAGGGAAATATCCATGTTGAAGGAAACGTAGCCGTGTCCTCATTGGCTGAGTGTGTATGGTTTAAATGCTAAAGTGATGCTGTTGTCTTGCTCATGATTCATTCAGCAATTGGTGTAAACAGGTGATGTGTAACTGATCGAGCCTGACTTGAGGATAAACAAGAGGCTGTCCTCTAACAACACCATGCTGCTACACAATGAATACTTAAAGACTTCCTGCAGCTGCTGGCTGTGACAAAATATAAAGTCACATCATAGATGTATGATCTATAGAGTGCCAGACAGGAAGAGACAAATATGGAAAGGGAGAGAGAGAATGAGAGAGCCAGTCTTTAATTAAAATATTCACTCGAGCACAGAGAGGAGAAGAAAGATGAGTGAGAAGAGAACGAAGCGCAGAAAAGGGCAGGAGGGAAAGTCAGTAAATGAGATAAAATGAAACAAAGGAAGATAGGAAATGAATGAGGTGTCATGACAGTGAATTGTTATACTCTATATCACAGTGACATCCTATGACATCACAACAAAGCATGGATGGCAATGACTTTGAGGTGTGAACAATGTGTTTTATGCGAATATGTAGGTGGTGAATATATTGAGAAGTATATACTGTGTCATTCTTCCCATACCTTAAATTAACAAATATCTGCTGTCCTTCTGGAATCTTGAATCTCCAAATTTTAGTATCATTATTATTAATCATTCTTTATGTTTGTAACAGGGTTTTGCAAATATTTAACCAATTAAAAGTATAAACGATATGTGTAAGCGATTTGGACATACAAGATTTCGGAAAGACAATATTTTTGCTGTAATATAAGCAAACATTATATTGGTTTGCTATAAGGGTTTATAATTCAATTCTTTACTCAAATTACCAAAGTAATTTTGACATGTTTAATCATCGATTTACATTTTGATATTATAATATATTATTAAGGGTCAAGGCACGAAGTGGCGTAGACACCTATTGTATCCGTTAGTCTTCTTATTATACTGCTTCATCTTCTTCTGCCATGGACGTCTCTGGCAGCACATAGAACCGTACATGGGAAAGTTGTGAAATTTGGCACACACATAGAGGACAAATATGGATTCTCTTACCCAAACTCCATAGCACCCCCAAAAGTCCAAACTTCCACATATATATGTTTGCCTATATATATTTTCCAAAATTGACTCATGTCGATTCGAATGCACCATATGATGTCATTTTCCATCATTAAATAATCCCAGCCATTTTGAATTTTTTGAAAAAAACTACTTTTTCGAACTCCTCCTAGGCAGTTTTTATTGTATTCGAAGTGCATATCCCTATGTTTTTAAACTTGGTTTTCAAAATCTGATCTAATTGCTGCTTGCAGCTATATTTTTTGTTATGCTAGTTATTAAATCCAACAATGTGAAATGTTTTAGTGTGAGACAAACCAACTAATAACTTAAAGCATGACAGAATTAACAAAACTTCATGCGACAATGTATTGATGTTTCTGCTGCTGTTTTTCCACTTAAGATGGATCGTCCTGCAGGATAATGTCATTAAGAAACTCAGGGATATTACAAAGACTAATAGGATGGAAAGTGAAAGTGAGGACTAAGGAAAATCCAAAATCGATACCAATTAAAAACAATATTTCCATAAAGACACACAAATTGTGCAGGGCTGTGAGACTGGAGTTGAGACTGTTTTATTCTGTGTATTATGAGGACATAAAGACTCTGCATAGTGAAGATGACCTTGTGAATACAGTATACTATACATTCATGCATTTATGTGCCAAGGCTTTTTGTCTTACTTGCAAATGGAGTCAATCTCCTGCGTGTCCCCGTCTCTTTGAGCGCTGACAGTGAGACTGTCCCCCAAAGCAAGCAGACACTGGGCGAACCCTTTATAGATGGAGCTACACTTCCTGGTCGCTGCAGCAGAACATGGACTGGAGAAAAACACTAGAACAAACAGATAAAGAACTGTTGAATATGAAGATGAATAGACATGTGGAAGGAAAAAGATGCATATTTAGCTATTCAAAAATGTCAGACATTGAAAGCATTTCATCTAACCTTCTTTGATTCTTTATGCAAACCAATCAGTATAAAGAATACCAAAGTATTTACATATAACAGAATGTACATACACTCACCTAAAGGATTGTTAGGAACACCATGCTAATACTGTGTTTGTCAACAAGGTGCTGAAAGCATTCTTTAGAAATGTTGGCCCATATTGATAGGATAGCATCTTGCAGTTGATGGAGATTTGTGGGATGCACGAAGCACCCGTTCCACCACATCCCAAAGATGCTCTATTGGGTTGAGATCTGGTGACTGTGGGGGCCTTTTTAGTACAGTGAACTCATTGTCATGTTCAAGACACCAATTTGAAATGATTCGAGCTTTGTGACATGGTGCATTATCCTGCTGGAAATAGCCATCAGAGGATGGGTACATGGTGGTCATAAAGGGATGGACATGGTCAGAAACAATGCTCAGGTAGGCCGTGGCATTTAAACGATGCCCAATTGCTACTAAGGGGCCTAAAGTGGGCCAAGAAAACATCCCCCACACCATTACACCACCACCATAAATGCATTAATGAGAAATTGAACAGGTCTTCCTAGTAATCCTTTAGGTGAGTGTATTTCTGGTACATTACTGTATTTTTGCAAATATTCAGTTTCGTCATTCGTGAAACATCTACAGAAATATTTCAGGTCTTTCTTTTAAGCAAAATGTATTCAAGCTTTCAAATGTTGTATTTGCAGAAATGGTGAATTGGAGCGTAATGCACAAAACAACTTCGGAGATGCAACATAGCTCATTAAATGGAAGCCTTCCAGTCTAATTTATTTATTTCCAAAAGCTCAGATACAAATGATAATTCCCCATTTCACACTGATTTCCCAATCCATTGGCAAGGTTTTCCAGTAATCGAAAAGCAGAGGTGACATTGAATGGCTTTCTCTAAAGACAGCCAACAAAAGGCTTTAGTGTTTCTACAGTTGTGGGTTCTTGGCTATTGATAATGTTATAAAGAGGGTTCTAAGCTTCATTGTTAGAACTGAACCTTGAGAAAATAACAGAAAAAATTAAATAAGATTGAAAACGATAGAATATCTACAGTATAGCGATTCATCTGGTTCTCTTCTCAAGCAGCTGTCTCTCCATCTCCTGTTCTACATAGCTCATACCTATTGACATTAAACCTCAGATGGAAGTTACAGTGAACCCAAGTGAGATATGCAGGGGATCTTAATTGGGTCAGACAGCAAATCACCCGCACTCTCCAAAGTCCCATGAGGAAATGCATGATTAATATTTGATAGGCAAGAGTTTTCTCTCTCTTTCTCTCCCTGCTAGCTTTATTTCCACACTACTGCAAACCTATTGATTTCCAGCTATGTTTGTGCAGCGAGGTCTAAGGATTATTGGCTTCACTCATCGCCATCAACATTTAATGAAGATATGGAGCAGGAAAGAAAACCAAGTGCTTTGGGACACAAAGCATTTTTTCAGGATCACTAAGTCAAGTCAAGTAAAGAGAAATGAAAAAATTGCAAAAACTTTGATGATTGTTAACGGAAACCCTGTTTAACTGTTATTTAATATGGAAACCCCACAGCCTTATAATGATATGACTTATGCACCATTTAATTTAAGATACTGTATTTAAATCAAAGAGTTCATTTTATCATCCAGGGCCAGCATACTTAATTCTTAATAGAAACAAATGTATAGTACACTGCAATGTAAAGGATGAATGTTTTCATCCAAATGGCTTTGGATGAAAGCGTCTGCCAAAATGCATAAATGTAAATGTTAATATAATATAATATAAAGTCAATTTACCTCTTTAAGTAGCTATAAACAGAATAATATCTAAATGCAGTACATTTACGGTATCGCGTTAAGCCCCAATGTTGTAGCTATGTGTAATTTGACAGAAATTATTATGACAGAATTCATTGTTTATTAACAATATATTATTATTATTATTTATTGAAAGAAATACTACAAAATACATCGCTGTGTTCAGAGTTGTATAAAGACCTTACATAGTGAAGTTCTTTATTAGAATGAGCTATTTCTATCTACATTCACTGCAGGTCCCATGTTGTTTCTACAGTAATCCTAAACCTAAACCTAACCTAAACTGCTCTACAGAGTACATTTCATAAATATATTGTCTCCTTTCGGGAAAGAAGCAAAATAGTGACAACATTATAGTCATGTGAGTACCACTGTAGTGCTTCAAAAGGCAGGGTTGGAGTGAGCCATTGGTTGCAATTTGCAACCTTACCTCTAGATGCCACTAAAATCTCCACATTGTTCCTTTGAAGAATCAAGTAATCATGACTGAAAATTTGGGTTTCGGCTTATAAATTAAACCTTTCTTTTGGTTTGTTTACCTACAAAGTCCTACACATTAAAATGAAGTGCAATGAAATTTAAAATGATCAGATATAACGCTGTAAAGAATACCCATAATCCCTTGTGTCTGATTGTTTTGATTATGTATGTTTGGTCATAGAATAAAAACTGCTGGGTTGTTAAAAAAACTGATTTACGGGTGGTGTTTTACACTTAAACGAAAAACTGTGAAGCCACCATTCAGGTGATTTGTTTTTGCATTGATAAACCTGTTCAACATATCATAATTCCCCCATAATAATTAAATGACATGTCATAAATCTTGGATTCTGTATTGAGATTTTCAATATTTTTGGTGTCATAATATCATGAAGTAAATAAAATAAGCACAAAGTAAAGTCAATTTAACCATAAACGTAAATATACAAGTTTTGGGAATGAATTTACTCAATAAACGAAGTATAATTAAGTTTCAGTGCACATACAGACAACAAAAGTGAGCAGACTGAAAGAAGACCAGAAATCAAATCATCTAAAATAGTGATATCCTCTTCAGATGAAAATTTTCTCTAAATTTATAATTCTTGCCTTTCAAAAGAACTGAAGAGCTGTCTGCCTTAGTAATGTTATTACTGATCTATCTGAGTGCTGTCCACCCACATACAGCCTGATCTGGCCCAGCCATTCTGCTCAGCCAGCCGATGTGACCCAGGCTTCAGACACAGGGCTTGTTTGAACAACAGCATTCATTTTTAATCTGTGGTGCCAGATATCCATGGGGAGCCCACAAGGTTCCTTAGTAAATAAATAAATTATATAAAACAGGGGACTTTCTATGAGAGGGACCTGCAAAAAAAGGAAATCCAAAAGAAAGAAAACCCTATTTTCGAGCTTTAAGAAGTTGTTTTAGCACCTGTTCAAATCACTATAGATTTACAAGGCTAGTGTTCTGATGATTACACAATCTATGATGGAGCAATTTTACGTCATCATTCTAAAAAGCAAGTTATGAAACCTTGAAAAACGTCATAATAAATAATGTAGCGTTTTTAAGCCCCATGGACCACTTAGAGCAACACAGCTGCATAATCCCTTGTCTCTAGAGAGGCACAGACACGATAAGGTTTAAAAGGAAATGAAACTGCATGTCTCTCTCTTTTCTGTCTGTCTCTCAGGTTTGTAGGTCTTTGTAATGTATTTTAGTTATTACTGATTGCTTCCTGGCATTAAATCTATGTTAATTCGGACAGACACAGTCAAACTTTAAAGTGATAGTTCACCAAAAATAAAAAAATCTGTCATCATTTACTCACCCTCTTGTCATTTCAAACCTGTATGAATTTCTCTCTTCTGCAGAACAGAAAAGAAGATATTTTGAAGAATGTTGTTAACTGGCACCTATTCACTTGCATTGGTTTGTATCCATAAAATAGAAGTGAATGGGGGTGGCATTGTGCGGAAGAAAGAAAGTCATATAGCTGAGGGACAAGAGGATGAGTAAATGAAGACAGAATTTTTATTTTTGTGTGATGTTACACAATATGACCTCTGAAGCATAAAATGGGCAAGTAATGATGTAGGTGTTGGTCACATGCGTGCCCATTTCCTATTTATGAGAAAGAATAGGTAAGCTTTAGCCAGACCAGTGCAGTGCATTTGCTGCTGAGGTTTGCCACACCATCTCACCGTTTTCCCATGGGAAGCATATCAAAATAATAAAAAAACATTTTTATTTGTCAGTTTCCGGATTTACATAAACAAGCGTAGCGGTGAATATAAATATGTTGTGCAGACATGGAGGCACACTGACAAAGTGAATGTTTGCTAATTTTTGCTTGTTTAGCTAATGTCTAGTGAACTGTTCAAGACATAAAATGACAATATGCTCAATTACGAGATGATCAGCTAAATGAACAAATGGATGTGGCAAACTCAATAGGCAGAGATTGGTTGGTGAAAAACTGATGCGTAGGTTAGCAAGTACATGTTCATGGTTTGGAGTGCCTGAAAATGACTAAAACATTAAAAGGAATTACAAAAAAAGACAAAAAGAGCATTCGGGACCTGATTAAAGCGTCCGTAAAAAGGAAAATGTCTCAAAACATTTGCTGAACTCAGACAAGCCATATCAAGTGAAAGCTCGGGGAGAAACACAACACTGATACTTTGTGTGAATGTTAGACACATTATTGGGCAGAAGTCATTAAAACCACTCAGTGTCTGCAGGGAACAGAGCTCGATCAAAAGCACCAGGAGCATGACTCAAGGGAGAAACTTCATTATATTTATACATTCTGTATATAGCACAAGTGTCATGGCCATTCACTTTCTACACCACTTTTCAGCCATGTGGATAGGAAAAGCAGCGTATAAATCTTATTTTTAATAGCTAAAAATCATATTAAATATTATATTGTGGCTCGGTGGTTAGAGCATGGTGTTAGCAACGTCAAGGTCATGGGTTCAATCCCAGGGATTGTACATACTTAGAAGTAAAATGTATAGCATAATGCAATGCAAGTCGCTTTGGATAAAAGTTTATATTTTAAATGTAAATATAAGGTGCATTAATATTATGGTTTTTAATGATTAAAATATTTTAAGGTCCAGTTTGTCATTTTTTTTGGATGATCTATTGACAGAAATGCAATAACAATATACATAACAGTCTTCAGAGGTATGAATTTTTTTATTACCTAAGTGGCCATACACATTTTGCATCTAAAACCACGCCGGTTTCTGCTTTTTTCCAAAGCGATTGGGAGCTTGCACTCTCCTGGTGTCTGCCGTTGCTAAGCAACCATGGACCACGCTTGCCTTTAAGATGAGGAAGGACATATGCAAAATACCTTGCGATAACTCTGCTACTAGATTTAATTATGCTGTGATCATCTGCGTCTCCATTTTTGCTAAGCCACGTCGCTCTCTATTTGAGAGCTGTTGCAGCATGTCTACCTTTTAAATAAAAAAATTTGCAGGCAAAAAACGCAAAATGTGAATGGCCCCTACAAAGTCACTGGCGTTCCTAGCTTTGGTTGTCCTAGTGATAGTTTGAATTAACCCTCCAATAACTGAAGAGAGACGGATGAAGTGAGCTCCTCTGCTTTACTCCTGTCGGCAGTCGCTCATCATTTGCATAAAGTTGAAAAATTCTCAACTTCTGTCGCTTGACTCCCGTCACTGAACATGCCCACTTCCTGTTGCCGGCTCTCCATTGAAAAGATTGGGGTCACATTGCTCTGCCGCTGCTAGTCGGTGCCGCTCTGAACCGAGAACCAGAATGAACGCCGCAGCTCCCCTTGCAAACTTTATTCCATTCCATTCCATTTTCTACCGCTTATCCGAACTACCTCGGGTCACGGGGAGCCTGCGCCTATCTCAGGAGTCATCGGGCATCAAGGCAGGATACACCCTGGATGGAGTGCCAACCCATCGCAGGGCACACACACTCACTCATTAACTCATTTGCAAACTTTAAAATATATAATATTTTATAATGTATAATAAATATAATATACAGTATATTTAATTGTGGAGTTTTTCAACTCATCCCTACTGAAAAAAATCTTTTGAATAGCATGTTTAATTCATAATCTATAAATCTATTGATAGAAAAGTCTCTGTAATAAAATTTCAGCGGGCCACAAAAATCACATGCCATATGCTGCCCTCTGCAGTACATTCAAAGCTTCTCTCTGAACTCTTACTATGTTTAAAATCAGGGGCAGTGTGCGCATTGCTTCAAATTATTCTTGCACCGCTATGGCAACTTTTCCTATGGTAACTGTGGCCCTTTCTTGCGTAGCATTGTTAAGGGCAACAGGCTTACAAGCCTAGCGGTGACAACATAGCGTGCGAAAGGCAGGAGGCTCTATTCCCCCAGCAGACTCTGAAACAGAGCTACCAGCGAACAGCACAAAAACAAATTCTGATAATAAGCTCATGCCAGCAAAGTCCCCTTTCCGAGTGATTGGTTAACCTCTCCGGTTTTCCATTCACACCTTCCTTCCAGAACGCTGAATGGAGGGAGGATTGCGGGGGATGAGAACAAGCGTGTTCACCAGCTGTTAATTTCTTTTACAAGTTGTGGAAAGACTGTGTGTGATACAGATACGAGTGAACACTGTAAATTGAGACAGTGACATTATATTTAGAGAGCGGAAGGTATCCATTAGAAACTCAGAAGCAGACACAGACAAGAGGACGATATTAATCCTTCTTAATGAGGGAGAAAAATCATGTTCAACTCGACGTGACATAACCGGCAATAGAACTAGAAGGGCTATTCTAGCCCGGGTCGTCCTCCAGGTGAGGACGATTAATTGGAACAAAATAGAACTCACAAGAAAGTGGCAGACGGGTTTCCAGCTTGTTAGTTCAGACGTTTCATCTTATTGTTCAGTAGCTTCGAAAGAGAACAAGATATTTTCACCACCACAGCACCACAGCCAGCGTCATCCTGCGCTTTGTTTGGTTTAAAAGAAGCCGTGCAAACCAGCCGACCGGCATAAAAGAAATAGTTCTGCCTCATCCTTGCATGCTGGGAAAAATATTTATTTTGTATCGCTTAAAGGCCAACGGTGGGAAGAAAGATGTTGAAAGCAACCTTTCTAGGTTAAATTTAGTTTTAACGGATGTTTTTCTCACACACATGCCCTCAAATACTTGCGGAGATGTGAAGTGTGAACACACGAAATTCCCAGAACCCTTTCTGCAGTTTTGAAATCCCAGTGGCATTGGGGTTTCATTTGGAGACTAGACAAAATTGGCGGTGGGGATGAGGAATGCAAGCAGCCGACATATTTTCCCATCCCTAATGTGCTGAGTGCATTACTTTGAAACACTACCACAGCCAGATACCGCAATAACATTCACTCACACGTGCAGCAGTGTATCACTTTAAATGTGGAAGTGAGAGGAGTAACACGAGACCAAATGAGACGAGACATGCTTTTAATTGTAGCTATCTCTTCATTATCTCTCGCTTGGAACGGAGAGGATGAAAGGGTTCATTGGTTACATATGATAAAAATTAGACACTCAGACGCTTACAAGGACTGAAAGAGAGATATCACGGTTCCATTGCCATTCATTTGACAGCTGCTCTCTGTCCAGAACAAGGTCACAGATAAACCTACACAGATGGAGAAGCTCCTTCACTCAGACCTTCAGTTAACTGCTGTTTAAATTACATTCCCGTTTTGGCCTGCTGGATATAGGCTTAGTAGTAAAGAACCAATTAAAAATAATTTCCACGTCAAAAACAACTTTAATCTGTTAAACCATAGAAACTGCATTTAAGTTAACCTGACAAAGAACAGGGTCAGTAATAGAGAGGAAATAGAGAGGAAATTAATCAGTCTTCTTTTCTATCTACCAGGATACTTTACTTAAACAGATCGTGCTGTCCATGTATTTATAGTAAGTATCTTCAATAACTTTTGGGTATATGTTATGTAGTGTCTGTATCAAAGAAATCAGAAGTTTATTTTGTTTATTTAACAAGAGAGAGAGAGAACTAAGAATAATAGATTCATGCTAGATCAAAACCCTTTGACAGCCTTTTCCTTGGTCTCTATTGGGTCTAGTAACTGCACTCAAAAATCCCCCTAAAAGCTGCGACTAAACAATCCGGTAAATTATTTAATATTCCATAATCGAATCTTCTAACAAGAACTCTGGTTGTGATTAAACAAGGACATTTTCAAGCGATCAAAGGAATCTGTGGGGCACTAGGGTGTTGTGCCGTCCAGAAGCGAAACACTATCAGTGTAAAGCTGTTGAAAACATCGATCATGTTTAAATGAATGTTTGATGCTCTCACGCACATTTCAGGCAGATGTTGAAAAATTATGACTGTATTACCGCCGTGATTTGACTCGCCCTGTACTCCCACGTAACCCGTACGAGAAAATGATTACCAAGAGCCTTTTTGATCATATGCAAATGTTGTTTTTAAAACATACTTTCATCTGGCCATGTTCTAGTGAACTCAGCTTTAGTAACACTCAATACAGAAACCTCACTTGCTTTATTAATAAAGAGACTGAAATGCTTAAAGTGAAACACAGCAAAGTTTGCCAACTGTTATTTCTGCGCTGTATACATAGGATTAAAGAAAGCATTAAATAAACACACAGGGGATGATCTGTGAGAAGGGATAAGTGGTTCTCTATTACATTAGAAATAGAGCAGGGTTCCGGAAATAAAGACCCCATTCATTTTCTCTGTAGAGAAATTGATTTTGAACATTAAGGTATAAACGTTTTTAGACATGTCTACAGTATCATACGATTTAAGGTGTATGCCTTTGTATAGATCATAAACCAGTGTGATTTTGACTTAATTAAAACATTCATCTAGTTCGTGAATGAAGAACTAAACGCCCCATTGTCCTAAAGACAGCTCCACACACCAAAGAATGGCTTGTTAACAGAAATCCCATATAAAGAGGACTGATGTAGTAATTATTACACTATACCCTCTAGTTATACTATATCGATTGCTATCCTTCGTCTGTTATTTATTTCAAATGAAATGTTCAAATGGCCCTGCGATGGGTTGGCACTCCATCCAGGGTGTATCCTGCCTTGATGCCCGATGACTCCTGAGATAGGCACAGGCTCCCCGTGACCCGAGGTAGTTCGGATAAGCGGTAGAAAATGGAATGGAATGGAATGTTCAAATGTTGTGACTCCTTTTAGAAATGTTTGGTTATGTTCAAGGTTTACCATTCAGCCTTGCTTACTTGCTAAATCACCATTCAAAATTGTGTTTATATCAAACTTAAATTTCTTATCAAACTTTTTTTACTAGAGAATGTTTTGAAATCTCTATAGAGAAAATAAACAGGATATACACTTGGAATCAAAAAAGCTGAAATGTTACATGATGTGGTCGCATATTGTATATCTACATTCATATCATAACTTTGACCTTATAATTAATGTTCACATTTCATTACCGTAAAACGTTTTGCCTTTTCTATGAACTTTGAATGTTAAAAATAGAAAAGCTGAACTGTAAAAAGAAAAGAAAAACTTTATAAAGAGTGAATTTCAAAATGAGCCTGATAAACAGGGCTTTTAATGCTTGTTCTGAATGAGGTAGCAAGGCTTAGTACCAAAAGCCTGATACAGTCATAATATTTCAATGATATTTACCAGGAAGCAGCCAGGACACATGTTTTATTTTTCATTGAAATGTTATTCTCAGAAATAGGCTACCATTGAAGCTCTTTCAGTGGCCACTTGGCATTGGGATATAATTTGAACAATGGCTGAAAAAGCAATTATGCTATCTATCATCGGTACAATTTATTTTGTAGTGGCCAGTGCAGGATGCTTTTAGGATGATCAAAGAAACGCTTTTTTAGGATGAACAAAGAAAATGATGATAAACAATAAAAAAATGATAAGCATGTCAGAGCCAATAGCCTCGTGGGCAGCACTCTGACACTTTATGCATCTGTGGCTCTGGCACCTGAGTTTGAATCCTGGCTTGCAGTCATGTGCCAATCCCACACCCCTCAAACCACCCTACTCTCACCATTCAAATAAATCTGCACTGTCCTGTCAAATAAAGGCATAAAAGCCCAAAAATGTAACTTTAAATTTTTTTAAGGAAGGACCATTTGAGCTGATGATCAATGTAAATGGCACACCTACCAAAACTGCCAGAAACTGTCTGATGCTTTTCTTGTAGTATTTGAGTGTGATTTTTGTGACATAATATAAACATAGTCAAATCAAATAGTTTTCTTAATAACTACAGTAACTTAAATTTGTGCTAGCAACTGGTCTGATTTTTAAAAAAAATGATGCAGTAATAAGCCACGAGAACCCTGCATTACATTAATATATAGTTCTTTTCAACTGAATTAAAGACAAATCGAATTTGAATTAGACAATTCAATTAAAGCTAAACTAAAACTAAATCTGAAATACACAACTTAGACGGTAAACAAGTTTTGCAGACCTTACGACTTGTGAAAACACAAAAAGATTTGTGTTACATTGTACAGTATGTGCTGGGAGTGGACTAGATTCAGTTCAAGCTATTTTGAAGGGTTCATGCCTACAGAAGACAGAAGCATCTGATAAAATAGCTTTACATTATTTACAGTCAAAACTTAACAAGGGGAATCCGCAGTGCAACACCATGAAAAATTCATAGCATGAAATTTAAAAGGTTACATAAAAAACTGAACAAGTGTGAGTTGGTCTACTGTGTATTCGATCAACATTTGTTACTTTTTGTGGTCCTAACTGACCAGAGAGATTATGTTGTCCAAGTAAAAAAAGAGACCATTTCATAGACTTTTCCCCGAATTTACTAGAAAGGGTTGTGTTTAGATAAAATGGTTATTTATTTTTATTTATTTACTGGAACTACTTACAAGATTCTCCCATATTCAAACAAAAATACAGGTCAAAATAACAGAAAACATGCTCTGTTTTTTCAGACCTCAAATACTGCAACGCAAGAAGTTTGTATTCACTTTCAAGCAATACGGCAGTAATATTTGTACATTTATTTAGGAAAAGTAAAAAAATAATTTTAGGTGATAAACTGGATTTGTAATCACAGTTTTCGTTTGTATTTTCATGCTATCAGTCTCTCACATTGCTGTTGGCTGACTTTGTCACTCCTGACGTTTCATTTGGTTGAAATTCAACAGACACTGGACTTGAATGGCCACAATACATCTAGAAATGCTGATTAAATTTACATTTATGCATTTTGGCAGACGCTTTTATCCTATGCGACTTACATTGCATTTTACTACACATTTGTTACAAAGTATATGAAATCCCTGGGATCGAACCCATGACCTTGGCGTTGCTAACACCATGCTCTCACCACTGAGCTACAGGAAAGTTGAATGAAAAATTTCTAATGGTCTCTTCCTTCTTTCTACGTCTGTATACACCATCATGGTCCAGCATGTGCAAGTCAAGCAACTGGAAGTTAAATGGGAATGCTCTAGTAACCTCCTTGGGTTTCACACACTCTCATCCTGAGCACCGCAAATGGGAAACACTCTGAAGCATTTCAGTCATTTCCTGTAAATTAACATCTGTAAACATGACTGATATGCTTTTCAAATTCAGAACAAAGTGAATTTGGATACAAGATTTCTCAAAAGAGCTTCAACAGATGCTGACTTCCAAGAAGTAGATTTTGCTCTACAACAGTGAGAGAACTGTGCAGCTGAATATTCTGGCAAGGGGCCTATGTTGACCAAAAGCAGCACTCTTCCAAATACGTGGCCGTGAGAACACAGAGCATACCAGAGATGCAGGTTAAGACCCCGTTGAAACCATTTTCCATCCGGCAAATAAATGAGCTTCCTGCTAAGATCAATAGAGGCTCCTCTCAGCCCCCTCTGATGGAGAGTAAATGCGAGATTCATTGCACTGGACACTAACACAGTGACCCAGTCCTGCTCTAATGAGTTTTTATCGACTCCAACATTGAAGTTCCCAGCTGTAACTTATCAGGGTTAGTGCATGCTTCCAGGCATAGAGTTTGGTCCACGGCCAATTGCAGCACTGGGATCTCAAAAGTCTGCAACATCTCCAGTCTGTTTTGTAGTCTTTCCGTATCTTGATTAGTTCTATGGGGCTCCACTCGTGATCATCATGTTATACAAGAAAAAAATGTCAAATCGTGTACCTGTCGCTGCGCAGGTGGTTCAAAAGGTTAGCCATTGAAGGAGCAGTCAGTCAACTGCAATCAAACAGACCTGACAGCCACATCTATCTTTTCCTATGTCCACCTCCACAAGACCAATGAATAAGAAAAAAGAAACCAGAGGACTGCTTTATATCCTTCAAGCTGGATTACTCCATTACCATCAATAAAAAATGACTTTATTTACCAGTTTCATTTTAAAGGCTTCTTTATTGTATAAAGTGCAGAGGATGTGATGATCAAATTTGGCACGTTAGGCTTTAGTGTGCCCTGAGGGACTCGATGAGTCTTTGATGCAGACAGATTCAACCCACAGCATTTATCACCTGGGATATAGACTGCAGTGACCTTGAATATACAGTTAAAATCACCAATACTCCCCATACACTGCAGAATCTGTGTGCAATTCAGCTCGCTTTAATTACTTTGCAATTTGTGTCATTGTCCCACTCTCTGTCTCTCTCTCTCTCTCTCTCTCTCTCACAGAGAGAGAGCGGCACACAAATGCTCACACCAGTGAATCACTCAGGATTCATTAGTGCTTGAGGACACAAGTTCCTGTAACTTCAATAGAAGTAAGTCACTTTTCTCATGAATATTCATTGTCAGTGTCAGAGAGGGGTGGAGAGTCGAGGGAATGTCACGCCTCAGCTGCAGGTTCATTTTAAAGCGCTTATTTGGGAGCTAAAGCCATATATAGTCTATAATATAAGACTAGAGAGTGAGACGACACTCATAATGTCAATTTATGTCCTAATAAAAAATGAATTCTCAGAGAAGTCAAACAAAAATGCTCCTTAGCGGAAGTGTTTGCCCAACGTAAATGAACCATTCAGAAAATGTCACTGTTGCATAAGTAAACATTAACAGATTTGCAAGATGCTCGCCTGATCAACTTGGCAGCAAACATTAGTGGCCTAGTTTTCATTGAGTTTCACTATCCTTCCGTGAAGTCCCATCTACTCTTTTCAATGCGGCAAACCGTCTACAGAGCTCGCTTTAAATTTTCAAACCAAAGACGTCTGAATGTATAAGTGAGGCTGAATGAGAAGAAAAGGAGACAGAGGTTCAGAGGGTTTCTGACTCCAAAAGCGAAAAATTTAATATTCCTATTAAACTAAATCTTAAATTCACACCGCTCAGTGTGAGGTTTGTACACATGCATGAAAAAGGCCTTGTGATTTATATCAAATATATCCTATCAATATGACATTAAACAACAACTTGTTTGTTTTATTATATAGCCAATACATAATAGATGAAGACAGTGGTTTTAATTGTATGAGGTATTTTATCGCTAAAAATGTGATGCAACACAATACGAGCTAAAAGCAATTTGTCTGTCAATCATAGACATGCAACTCCTGCACAAGGTCACAATATTACAGGTTACATTTTTACATGTAGTTTTTCACCACTTCTGACTTGGACTTGCTTTGCTTCTACAATGCACCAAAAAGAGCATATCTGCTATAATTGTATTATGCAGTACTCTGACGTATTTTAACACCCATACACATGTATCTAGTAGTCAATTTTAAGTTTTCCTTAAGGTGGACGTGAACGGCACTCAAAACACAGATCACAAACAGTCTAAACAATACTTAAGTCAAATATTAAAGAAATAACTGTAACTGTACGCTTCTTGCAGGACATGCCAGGCAGAAAGTGATTGGTGCCTCTGATACTTTTTGTTTCTGAAGCAGACAGTATGACTACTGCACCTTGCGGTCTTAACAAAGATAATGGCTGTCCGCCATATAACAGTTGGCTGAAAGTGAAATTTCTTGGATGTTTAAAACGTGAATCATTTTATCATGCAACAAATCATTTCACATCAATATGCATTATAATAAAAGGGTCATATGACACGGCTTAAACGAATACTATCGTTTGTTTTAGATGTAATGCAATGTGTATACACAATTTAAGGTTAAAAAAGGTGAATTTTCCACATACCGTGCATGCTTGTATCTCCTCTTTGCCCCGCATCTCTGAAACACTTGGATTTTTACTAAACTCATCGCTCTGACAAACGAGGTGTGCTATAATTGGCCAGTTAACCAGTGCGTAGTGACTGGTCGTATAAAGCAAGCGTGTGACGGAAATGAAATGCCTCTTACCATATTTGGAACATCATTTTCCAAAGCAATTGTACTGACAGGTACGACCACCTTACTTGCATATACATTTGGGCGGTCTTAGTCAAGTCATACCCCGAAGTGAGGTAGATCTGTGGGGGTGTGGTTACAAGAGGTGTTCCAGCCAGGTCTGGACTAAGCATTCGCTTTTAGATAGAATGCATCTTTTGTTCAGACACTTCAATTTTGCAATTTTACGTGACTAATACTTGCATGGGCAACTTATAACTCACCAAAGACACAGAAAAACACGTATTTGCGCCATTCGACCCTTTTAAGACTGAATGGGCTACATTTATGATGGATGCATGTGCCTTATGAGATTTATTAGGCTACCAATTTTCATTAATGAATTGAATTCATGTTGGATGAATTGTTCACCACAAAACTATTAACATGTCCTTACAAAGTGTATTAAGTTAGTGTCCTAATTTAATGACCTCTATATTCTAGAATTAAAAAAGTCAGAAACCAGCAGTCTCAGTCCATTTCACAGCTAAAGCTTTGAAAAACTGCCTATGCTTTATAGGTCCAGTGTATGAAATTTAGCGGCATCTGGCTGTGAGGTTGTGAATTGCAACCAACGGCTCACTCCACAGCTCACGTTTCCCTTTCCAAGCACTGCTGTTGCTGACAAAGAACTTAGATGTCAATAACTTCTCATATTCCCATCATACTGATAATATGCATTCTGAATGCTTCTCTGGTATGAAACAGGATGTCTATCACTCTCCCCAAGAGCTGATGTGCAATCCTTTGGCTATAATATATCAATTTACATTTATTCCGTTGGAAGATGCTTTTATCCCTAAACAATTTACAGTGCACTCAATGTATACATTTCACAGGAATCGAAGCCGTGACCTTGGCGGGACGAACTCCTGAGAACATGTGAAAACATCTGACTCTCAGACAAAAAGCCACAAGACACTCCTCTTCATGTATATATATAACCATTTCCATGCTTGCTCGATGTCTCATCTCGTCTGCAGCAACTAAGGATGTCCGTGTACAGTAGCATTGTGACAGTAGAGCTAAAAATAGAAGTTCAGTCAGTTTGCAATTTCTACTATAGTCTCTCTAATATTTCACTTTTTGTTTTAAGATATATATTCTTGTAACTCCCAATAAACTATTCTTTTGTTTTATGTCAATTATATGAAGAGGTTTGGTTCCAAAATGAGATAACTCTGTTTTTAAAATGTTTCAAAAATCATGTTTTTTTATTATGTTATCATGTATTTTTTGAGTGAGTATGGCTTTAATCAAAGCAAACCAACTGCAGCTTGATTGATATTAATTTGAATGGACAATAAAAAAAAAAATATTTTGATTTTTGAAAAGAACCAAACTCTTCATATTAACCTAAAATATTGTTATCACAAATTCATTTTGTTACAATGTGTCAATACACTGATTTTATCCAATGTTTATATTTCATAGTTTTAAGAGGAATGATTGATTTTCTCACCATAAAAATAATCCCCACCCTCTGAATATCTTTCTCTACTTTCCACCTAAAGCTGGTGTGTGGTGAGCGCACTGGTACCATTATGCTGTGGCTGCCGTGGCATCATCCAGGTGGATGCTGCACACTGGTGGTGGTTGAGGAGAGACCCCCTCATATGATTTTAAAGCACTTTGGGTGTACAGCAATACAAATTGCTGCAATATAGACAGCCTGCAATATTGAACTTTTCCTACATACGTTTGTGGAGATGTGTTATGTGTGTTATATGTGGTGAGTTAGCTCATATTTTTTGTCATTTCAAATGAATGGGGAGTCTACCACTGGTGCAGTGCGTACAAGCTTGGACGGTATGTGAGTTGATCTGTTGTGATAGACATACATTATCTTAAGGTTTCTTTTGATGCTTTTCTGACAACCAGAATAAAAAAACTCCTGCCAGTCACTCCCTCTCTCTCTCTCTCTCTACAGTACTGTTGAATAAAGGCACTCTTTATCCGTATCCTTGTGTCACTATGAACAAATGCCAAATGATATTGAGGTCCCCAATGCTTACTGATGTTAATATACAGTATATGGATATTATACATAACTAACAAATAAAATAAAAACGATGCTATATAGCTACTTGTTACCCACGCCTATACGATGTGCGCATGCTCAGAAGTAATTTGCTTCATAGAAAATGCTCATCTGCTTTACTATGACCAAAACAAAATACATCAATAATATTTCAGCTTTGTTCAATTAGTTTAATTAACAGATACCAGTTATAATTCATAATTAATGAGTCTTCGGCATATTTGTCGTAATTTGCTCAGTAAACTAGAGTAAAACGGGTTATTCTCAAGAGAGAAAATGTGCGAGAAACAGATGCTTTTATTCATCACGCTCTCTTTCTCTCTCTATCTCACTATCGTTATGTTTGTTGTTTTTTTCGCACAGAGACTAAATCCTCAAGAGAAATAAAGTCACATCCACATTTGCATCGACTCCAGAGATGGAGAAACGTCAGCGGTACCCCGGCAACATCCAGAACTCCTCGAACCCTGAACTCAGCACTTCGGTCACCTCCACACTCACATACGCACAACCGTATCGATTAGTAAGCCAGCAGGTTTAGTTATCCTTCTAGAAAGCAACCATTGCACATTTCACGTGAATAAGCATAATCCGATAAAACAAACCCCCGTCTTTAATATCGCGTATCTCTCATCGCAGTTTTAAGAGAACAGAAAATGCAGCGATTTCACTCAGGTGTGCGTGAGAAACAGCGCAACCGCTTCATATCTACATCCATCCCTCGACGAGGAACGAAAGAAAATCAATTGAAACAATTTAGTAAACGTATTGCATCAACTTACGCAGATGTAAAGCAACAGGCAAGAGGAGACAGGCGTTGCAGATGAGATGTGTCATCCTGAACAGATCCAGACGAGGAGAAACTGAAGATAGTACAGATGTGTGTGTACAGTTAATAGAAAGTCAGTGCATCAGCTCGCATTGCGCTGGAGAGATGAATGATTCACTAGCGCTCGTATCTTGTAGTAAAGGGGGAGGAGGCTGCAGGTCGTGTGATGCTCAACAGAGATTTGTCTGAGGCAACTTTTCAGTATGCTCACACATCACTTACTCTTTCATTAACAAACACTGCACGACTACCATGATTAAATAATGCAAATGAATATTAATAGCATATTAGAATTCACTTATCTACTGTCTACATTTACATTTATGATTTTTGATGCTTAATGACAAGTTCTATTACTTAATATTATACGCTACACTTAACACTTTCAATGAACAATACTCCTACAGCATTTAATAAAGCGATAGTTTGTCGATAAACCTTTAGCCACCTTCATGACAGTTCAAACCTGAATGACACAAAAATCTATTTTTGGACCCCACTGGCTTTCCTAGAATGGACAAAACCACCA